>NC_051061.1:10631912-10931912 GCF_904848185.1 Acanthopagrus latus
ACGACGGCAACCTTCGCCGCCACAAAGTTCGGCTCCACTAAGATGAAGAGCAGTGGCCGCAACAACAACAACAACGGCGGGAGCGGCGCCGGGAACAAGGCGGCGCGTACCTCTCCCACCAACCTGGGCCTGAATGTGAACAGTCTCCTGAAACAGAAAGCCATCTCCACCTCCATGCACTCTCTGTACGGGTTGGGCCTCGGGGTGCAGCAGCAGCAGCACCAGAAGCCCTCGGCCCTGTCCCCCAATGCCAAGGAGTTTGTGTTCCCCAGCCTTCAGGGCCAGGGCAGCCAGAGCGCTCTCTTCCCCGGGGACAGCTCACTCAGCCTAAGCCCGCTGCAGTACAGCAATGCCTTCGACGTGTTTGCGGCCTACGGTGGCCTTAACGACAAGTCCCTTATGGATGGCTTGAATTTCAGCTTGAACAACATGCAGTATTCTAACCAGCAATTCCAGCCAGTAATGGCCAACTAGTACACGTAAAAGGTACTACTTAAGCTACTACTTCACACAGAAACGACCAGAGATAATGTGATACGGGGAAAAAAAAAACAAACACAAATGCACATTTTGAAAACTTAAAAAAACAAAAAAAACAACAACATGTAAACGAGAACAGAATGTCAAGGATAAAAGGAAAAAGTGACTTGTCAGCTGTAAGATCTATGTTACGAGTCTAAGAGCATGAGCCCGAGGGTGAATTACTTTGCCCCCTTGAGTTATACCTTTAGTACAAGATGTCCAAGCTTGGTTTTCCTAAACTTCAACATGCATCATTGTTATTTCTTTTGCCAACCAAGCACAAAATATTTTTTTTATGTGACTGTTTTAAGATATATAAAAAAAAAGGACAAAAAAACACAAAAAACAAACTCCACCACAAGTCATGGCCTCTTTCAGTATTTAAACATAACTGGACACCGCCAATTTTTTTCAAGAAATTGGCACAAATAAGTGGGATTTCCTGGTCTTTTTTCTAATTGTATAATTTAATTTAGTACAGAGTTTGTAAAATATCAGAGTATCTATTGTTTCTACGACATGGTATTGCATTTATATCTTTTTACTACTCCAGTGATCTGTGATGGCTGCAGCAACTTTATGTTTTCTTTTTTTTTTATTGAAATTATAAAAAATGAATCCATCTTTAAGAAAAAAAAACAAGAAGAAAAAAAAAAACATTGACTATTCTAAAGATTGTGTACAGAATATTCCGTAGTGGTGGGATTTAAGAATATTTGCTTTTTTGAAAAACATAAGAGTTGTATTTTCTGTTAAGAGTTTAAAGATTTTTGCTATATTATGGACAAAATGTAATCGTATATTAATTTTGTACCTACATTGTGCAATACTTGATAAAAAACAAACGGTATAACAAAGTATTTGGAGTCAGTGTCTTACATGTTAAGAGGGACTGATAGTTTATTAAGTTTGTATTAAAAAGCTTGAAAATAATTCCACCTGTTCAGTTTGTCTTTGGTTTTTTGTGGTTCGCCTGGTTGACACAGGTCTTTAAGGGGACTGTTTTGGGACCAAATCCAGTCCTGACGCTAGAACAATCTGGTGTTTTCTTACACCTACATATGCTCTGTACAGGAGCATGTCCTTAGCGCACACACAATTCTCACGTTTGATTCACAGTCATTTTAAGCTGAGAGGTCGTAGGTTTAGTGTGCTACACTAGTGAAAAGTACTTGAACACATGCTACATGAGATGAAATGTTCCATTCCCTGACACCCCTGCCTTCAGCACAGAGACACTGGCACACAAGCCTCGCCACAGGCCCCCGGCGACATTTGTTCAAACACGCAGGCTGTGTTGGCTAACAGTTGCCCTTGGGCCAAGTGTCGTTACACATATGGATGCAGGGGGTGTGATCGTGTCGAGCCTGATAACATCCTGAACTAAAGCCTGGTCTCATATGCATGGCGGGGCTGTTGGCTAACACGCTGCTGGAAACGTGTCACAAATTTCAGAGATTTAAAAAACCCAAACGGCACACAGGCGGAAACTAGGGAACCATCTCTGATGAGAAAAAAAAACATATTTCATACTGTAGAGCTGCAGCTGCTTGTTGATAGAAAGGAAAAATGAATCGTTAGCTACTCTGATAATCATGTCGATACTTTTTTCAAGCAAAAAACAAGTCAAAAACATCTGTTTCCAGCTTCTTAAGTGGAAGGACTTTCTGCCTCTCTCTCATTGATGTTGGCACATGAAGGATCGTTTCACTCTGTTGGTCGGACAAAAGAAGTAAAAGAAAACATCACTTTAGGCTCTGGGATACTGTGATGAGCATTTTTGACAGTATTATTACATTCGATAGATTTATAAAAACATAAAATTGTGTCAGATTAAATGATAAAGAAAACATTTTTTAGTTTCACATCTATCCTGTATGATGTCATCATATTCAGTGGGGTATGGGAGGAGTCCATACATCAGACTGTGTTGGGTGAAAGGTCAGGCAGACTTCCTCCGAGGTGAAAACACCCCCCCCGCGCCCCTCTGACCTCCTTGTAGATGGGAGACGCGTTTGTAAAAGCTCTCCTTCCAGCGAACTGACGGCATCACTTGCTAACACCGATAACAAAAGCCGGAGGGTGGAGCCGAATGCTAAGCTGGTCAGTTACGTTTCACCCACTGTCCTCAAGGATGTGGTCTGTTAATGGGTAACTCAGCAGTACGCTTTATGTGGGCTAAAATGACCTCCAAGCATGACCATACTGAGAGATACAGAGTTTCGCAGTTGTCTCAGATAAACCATTAACCTGGTAATTGCTCATAAAAACATGTTTTTTTTTAGAAAAACATGTAAAGGTGTAAAGTAGCACTTCCTCCAGTCCTTGGACTTTTGAACTGCTCACATTGTTGCACAGTCGTTCGGTTTAAGCATGTTTACAGTCACAATATAGATAATTAGAGTGGACAGCAACAAGGTGCATTTAAGTGAATTAAATTGAAATACTTTACATAATATATACAAGTGTGAGTAAGTAAGCAACCCCACTCTGCTGCATCAGAGTGAAAGACATGTTTCACTGCTGCCTGTGATGAGAGCTTGTTGGACTTTATCATGCCAGCACCGACTGACTAAAATCGCCCTGACCCTGCTGGCGCATCGCGGCCCCTCTGGGGATGGCTCATCATCTCTTGTCTGTCTGCGTGTCCCCTGATACACTTGGGGCTTGATAGGCTGTGTAAAGTTCAGCCTGCGTGTGTGGGTTTATCTCAGCTGCTGATACTGTGAGTGTTACACAGTATGGCGGGGGTGTTTGTTTATCTCGGGCCTGTGACGGCGTGTTTGTGCGCATGTGAAATCACTCGGGTCGCGTTTTGAGAAAGGCCCCGATGGATCACTGTTGGTTTTCGGCGCCCTTTCCTGATCTGTGGGTTCGTTATTGCTATCGATGGCTCCTCTGTACATCACAACTCAGGACTGTGACCCTCCTGAGGAGTCACGGACGCCACCCCCCTGTCCTTATCTGGCTTTTGTTATTCTGCACAGGACGAGAATCGATAGGACATATAAGTGGCACTTGAGGTGAAAAGAAGTGTGCGCTATAACCTCCAGAAAGCAATCTGTCCTCCACTTATTCAAGTTAGATTCATACTACTTAATAGGTTACCAAGACTTACATCGACCTGGAATCAACAAAGCTTACGTGATGGTGGAGGTTATGTATGAAATATAAACTGCTCAGGGTTACTGTTCATTGTTTCATTTTGAGTATTTTATCATATTAAAGTTACCTGATTACATCAAGAGACGAGCTATCAGAGCCAGGTTTCTGTTTCTAGAAAACAGGTGCGTGATGACTCAAAATCGTGAAGTACTATTGTGTAGTATTTGTATACAGATAGTATTTACATATGTACATACTTTGTGTTGGATTAAAAAATAAGGTCTCTTTGAATCCTTAAAGCGCAAGAGACATTAGTCAAGGAAGGTAACACTCCGTCGACGAACAGCTAGGCTAAGAGCAAGACTTAACTGTTCACTTCAGGTGTTTGCTATGGCTCAAAACTGGACATAAATACAAAAGTTTGGTCTCATCTTGAAGTAGAGCATCTGCAGACCTGACTCCATACCTGATATGTTGTGATCCACTAAAAACACAAAATAAATAAATCCCTGCTTTTGTTATCCTTACCGCCATCGTGTCTGTTAGCCTCGGAGGACTCTGCCGTCTGCAGAGTGCACTCTTCGGCTATCGCCAAATCACCAGCGTTATGGGTCTGAAAACCTAAATCAAATTACTCTAAATGCATTTGCTTTTGCAAGTGACGGTTATGAAATCGAATATTTTGTTAACCCCCCCCCCCTCAATCTCCAGCCCCAGGGGGGTGACAGACAGACAGCGGAAGAAAAGGAGGGGAGCTCTGACACAAGAGAGAGTGCGATATAGCGGATGTGAACGCCATTAAAGTACGGTAATAAGAATACTGGGGCGACAAAAAATCCAAGTGCGACACAAGGCTGAGAGTGGGATCAGAATAGCGCAGGGAAACGAGAGACAGAAGCCTGATGAGAAGAAGAGGAGTGGAGCAATGTGACTAGGAGCGAGAAAGAGCGAGAGTGAAACATTGCCAGCGCCACTATTGATGCTAATCCTGTGCCAAGCAACCCCCCTCAACTCCCCGGTCCCCCCTCCACCTGTCATAAAAACAGGTGGAGCTCAGCTCAGCTTGTGGTCTGCAGCCAGCCAACACAGCCTTATGGTAATGTCACCCTCCTCAGCAGTAAAAGAAAAAAGAGAAAGAAAAAAGAAAAACAGTTAATGGCTTTTCAGTCCCTCGTCCTAGCCCAACCCCTCACCCCATCTATTTCTGGAAGAACGCTGGAGCTGATTGAGCAATGATAAGCTGGAGGGAATTGTGCTTTCCTCTGAACATTACTTCACCACGCCTTATCTGTATCTCACAGGGGGGGGGGGGCGGAAGGGAAAGGATCTCAGCAAAGTGCAGGAGAAAATCCATCTGTTTGTGTTTTGTATTCTCCTCTGCGCTGAATGCTTATTAGGAGCAGTTGTGTCCGTTTAAGTCGAGCCGACGCTCCGTTTTTAGAGGTGTGCAGCTATGCTTGCCTCTGGTGCGCATTAATGAGAAAGCTAACATTTGTTGACTGGTCTTCACAGCTGAAGCTTAAGCGAGCATCAAGGGCACCGACGCACAGTTGCTCTCAACAGTTGCTCAGGCACCCGTTTGGAACACGTGAGCCGTTTACAAGAGTTTACATTTGCTCAAATGTATTCTGCGCTGGTACAAACCTGCAGCCACCACCTGTCTCATACTAATTCAAATAGAAGTAGAATGACTGTTAAATGTGCGGGTATCACTATTGATGACCACTATGAACAAACGCTACATTTACAGTTAAATGTGCAATATGTAACAATTTGCCACCTGTTGAATTTATACTCAAAAACAAAAAACGAGGGCCACATAAGCTAACTGCCCATTGGCTGACTGTTAGCATAGTTAGCTGTGCGGCTAGCAGTCCAGACTGGGAGCTCATGGAACCAGTGGGGTAGTGTTGGTGTTTACGCTGCTAGTACAAGTGCTCTGGAGCCAGACATGCCGGGGCTAGCTGGTTAGCGTGCTAACCTCAGTAGACACAACACATTACACAGACGTCACTGCTCCAAAATTGTTGTCGCTTCACACACCGTTGATCACTACACCGTATCTATAAACTATTTACAACGTATTATGAACATTAGTTTCAACTTTACAATGAAGAAATTGCTTATGAAATGGTTTATAAAGCATTGCATTGTATTAAAGTCAAGCAACTCTTAAAGTTTAATTAACTATAAACTAATTATTATAATGTCTTGCCAATGTATGTACTCCACTGAGTGTGTGCGTGCCTGTGCGCACACTGGCCATGCGGGCACACTCAGAGTAAACTGTGCTTCAGACGCGTAGCGGGAGTTGTCCCGTTTGCTGTGTACACTGTAGATATCCCCGGCAGACACTCAGACGCCCAGCCCTTTAAAATGCAGCTGCTCTTATCTGCAGAGGGCAACCGAAAACAAACACACAGTCCTCGGCCTCCCCCTCCCAACCCTCGCCGCACCTCTCAGGGTGACGTACTTTGGCTTTCCAGTGCAGTCTATCACGGCACTCCCACACCTGACACCGGGTCCCCATCCCAACATGCATTGCAGCTGAAAGGGGTGTGCCTCCGCTGTTTATGGTATCTCTAGGTGCACGTGCGCCGCCTTATCAGGTGGATGATTCGCATGTATGATTCTGTTTTGTTTGGCATTAGTTCTGATTATATTTCTTTATTGCTTTGTGATTGGATACAATTGTCAGGCCAGAGTTTGAGGCCAAGATAGTGCCTACTTTTAAAAATGTTAATCTTAATATGGCCTTCATTTGGGAATCACACCATTATTTCTGGATCAAAACGGAACCTATTTCTAAAAATGAAACCCATCCATGATTCTACAACGCTGTACCCCCCAAACTGGCCTCTTTAATTGTGAGGAACTTGGCTACTTTCTCCAGTGTCCAAGGGTCATGAATCAGCTTGTCAAGCAGAGATTAATCAGCGCTGTGCAATCTGCAGATCTGTGGCTCTGGTGGTGGCGGCGGCGGAGGAGTCACGAGTAGGGGAAGGCATGGGGGGTGGACACCTGCTATTCATCACTTCCTAGAGTGTGCACGTTGCGCATTCAGGTGAGAAAGAAGGACACTGTGGCAGCAAACCTTTTGGAATCGCTGAGAGGCGTCATGCTGGTTTGAAGACGCCGGATTCAGAAGAAAGAGAAGAATGAAATCATCACAAACACATGTGCACAAACAGGAGAGCGTACGATTGTGCCGTGCACGCTTTCGCCTGCGAGGATTACAGCAAAACTCGAAGCAAGAAGAAGAGCCCGGAGTCCTCCCTGAAAGCACATTCATATGAAACTTTCCCTCCACAGCCACTTAATCCATATTATCTTCAGCTGAAACGTCACCACAAAGTCTCCTCTGTTTGCAGAGGAAAAAATAGCTATTGCTCTCTAAACGCCTTTTCCGTCTACTTAGAGTCAGTCTGGATTTACCTGACTTACACCTCAGAATGCTTTGAAGACTTTCATGAATAACATTTACACACATTAAAGAAGAGAGAACCCGGTGACGACTGGCCACCCAGCATCTGACTTGTGACTTGGAGCAGCGAGACGCACACTTTGTTCCCTTTACTCTTCCGCAGCTGTCTGCGCAGAACTAAAATATCTCCTCAACACAGTTAATGTATTCTCAAGATCTCATGGAAGGTGTTTTTTTTTTTGTTTTGTTTTGTTTGTTTTTTTTCCCCTAGCATACTGCTCTAAATGTGTGAGGATGGGCTCATTCGCTCGCATTCGTATGGATCAGTGGGACGGAAAGTCAGAACGTGTGAAGATAAAGCCATCTCTGCAGCCTTTATGGCGGCGCAGTAATCGTGAATGAACACTATTATGTCACTTTGAGAAGTGCAGGGATGAGGTCAACTGCAGAGAGAAGAGGGCGTGTGTGTGTGTGCGTGCGTGTGTGTGAGAGGAGAGGGAAGTAAGACCCACACTGCCGGTAATGTCATGATAGGGTGGTAAATGGCACATGTGACTGCGAGTGCGCTGCGAGAATGCAGCGGCTTCTAAGGGAAATAGTGATGTAAACGTTTACAGTGAGAGTGGAGATGGTCTGTGAACCTGTTGGGACATCACCGGGAAGCGTCTCCACAGCTGGAGCAGCCCCGGCTGACTTTGGGCTGTGGAATTTAAACCATCCCCCTGATGAGGCTGCCTGGGACGCTCACGTGCAGGCCTGAGCACCCCTCCCCACCTCACTTTCTCGACTTGTACCTACATTACTGCTTCACATACCTCATCCTTTCGACGGCCATTAGAATCCTGCTTCTGCCGTTTCACTGATGACGGAATGAACTTTTGTTAGGAGCAGCTTATGTCCATGTTTCCGTTGTAGGAGCTTTCGTCTGGGGCTGTGAACCTTTGGAGGAATGTTTCCACTCCAGAGGAAAGAGTATAAATTAAGTTCAGTGGACATTATTTTTACCCCACAAGAACTCCCTCCCTGTGTGCGGTGGGTAGTATTTTCCAAAATGACAATAACTTTGGGGCTTTGGGGTTTGCGGCGCTGAGCAGTTTTGATTGGTTGAGCGCTCTCTGCATTTTATCTCAGCCAACATTTTTAAAAAATATGCGGCCACAGAGCACTTTGTTATCTGTTCACTGTGAAGAAGAAGAAGCATACGACAGAGTTTAGCGCAGGCGCGTGGAAGAAACAGAGAAACAACAGGCTGAAGGAACATTTTTGTCCCAAGGAAAGTAGTCCCTGGGTCTCAAAAGTTCCCGGTGCTTCGTCCGAAATTGCAGCTCACAAAACAAAAGCACAAGCAGAGATGACTCATCAAGTTGGCAAAGAGACTTAGTAAGGTCAGTTACACAGCTGCTGTGTGTCTATCGAAAGGTTTGCGAACATTAGCTAATGTTAGCCACCGTGGTGCTAAGTGAGGCGGTAGACTCGCAAAGACTTTGAATTCACTAATCAAGCAAAGATGTATTTAACTGAGTGCGAATTCACTTCATAACGCAGACAAATAAAAGCTGAGCTGAGGAGAAACGACAAAGGTTGAACTCTAAGCTGTCCTCAGAAGATTTCCAACACTTAGCCTTGCCATCAGACGGCACTTTTCCGACAGGGAACGTAAGCAGTTATGTGACTCTCTTTTTAAAAAACACCAGACCCCTTTCGCAAAAATTACCTCGCAGAGTACGGGAGTTGCTTGCTCTATTGCTTTGTGTTTGTTTGTTTGTTTGTGTTATTGCGAGGCTTCGGTGATACGAAGGGTTAGCTCAGACATGAATCATCCTGCCAGAACAAAACAGCCTGCCGAGGTGGGTGTGAACCGCTGTGCGAATTCAAATGCTCCCCTTTTTACATTAATTTGCAAGACAATAATGCAAGCTATTTGCATTGGTAGGTGTGAGAACGCACGCCATTAACTGTTTAACCCCAGTGTCTATTTAATTTACATTTCTGTTTTCCCCTCGGAGTGTTTCTTCCCATGGCTCCCACGCTGGCACTGCTCAGCGTTAACCTCGAGGTTAACAGCGGAGCTTACCGCGAACTGATGAGGTTTTCAGTGTTTTTTCGTGCATTAAAAAAAGTGGACAAAAGCACCTGAGAGATCAGCAGCTGTAAAAGTTCGCCGCAGCTCCTGATATTCAAACATCGATGCGGAGGTGGCATCGCTAAATGTGTGTAAAGGTTTGAGCTGAATGTGTGGAGATCCCATCCAAAGCAAATAATCCTGACCTCAATTCCATTTGACTGAGTCTTATCTACGGGTTTAAAGCCAATTTCCACACTTGTCCAAACACTCGCCTGTCACTGCCTGCAGCTGGTCTTGAAATTCACCACCGCTCTCAAACAGATGTTTTGGCCACTCTTGACTGTGAAAAAAAAGAAGAAAAAAAAAAGAATTTAATTTCCTCTCCCGGTCCTTTGAACGCCAATGCATTGTTGTCGGCTGAGTTTTTCTCTTTTACTTTAGGGCCCGTTGTGATGATGGAACGAACAGACCTTGATCTGCGTGCGCGGTGAAAAAAAAGAAAATATTCGATTGCATCCACTCAGTCCCACTTTGTGCAGTGATCTGGGGAATGTATCACGCGCCTGTCAACCAACAGCACCGCACAGAGAGGCTCTAATGAAGCCAGACTCGATGTTTTTTTTTCGTGTGTTTACTATCACCAGGAAAGTGGATGGATTTCTACGCTTTGGCGGATCAGGATCCAGAAAATTTGCGATTCAGAAAAATCCCCCTCGGGTCAAAAAAACTGTCCCGAGAGTTAAAAGTTCCACTGTGCGGAATGACGTGTGTACATGACTTTGACACTAGAAGGCTGTTTTTGCATCCATCGCCCAAAGTGTAAATGTTCACTGTGCTCACTGAATATCTGATTTTCAGGTCTATGAGCATGATCTGTGACATCGCAAATAGTTCTGAAGCCAATCCCACGAGCCCCAGAACGAACACCCGACTTTGAAGCTAATCTGACACAGTGGCCAAACTGAAAGCAACTGTCAAGTGGTGGATATATGTATATAAATATAAGTGTCACAGCTTCAGAAAAATGACTCATTCTACGATCAGAATTTGACCCTTTTGGTCCAATAAAACATTCTGGAAGTCCTGAAGAGCTGCAGGGTTAAATCACTTTATCTCCATGCAGGTTAGACAGGGGGCTGAACCGGAAGTTAGCCGACTCGGAAGACAGAGGTCTCCGCAAAGCCAATAGAATTTGAATTAGGTGGTCAAATGTTGCTTTGACAAAAAAATAAATAAATAAAAATGACACAATTTCACACTTATATCTCGAGGATAAAGCGATGAAGTGATGGCATTATCTATCCAGAAGGTCAAAGGTCGGCTTCACTATCAGGGTCACGCAGTTCTGCAAAAAAAGTTCATGCCATTATTCAGAGCTAAAGCTCTGGAACAGCAACTCGACTGGTGCACGCAGGAATAAAACCGCATAGCAGTAATTCTAGTTTCCAGTGACTTAGTACACATATGGAGGGTATCCCTAAAGTGACTTCAGTGGCGTCAGTTTGTAATCTTACTATTGATTTTACACTGAATTTATATTATCTCTTAGGATTACTTTTCAATAACATATTTCCAATGACCAAGGTTAAATATCTGCATTAAAGACACACTCATGAAGTTAAATCGGGGGCTCAAAGGTAACCAGTTTGTTACAACAAAACATATTCTCAATGTAACTTTTAAAGTTCCCTTCAATTGCTTCAAACTAAATATTGTAACAGCATTGTTATTTTCTGTCCTTCAAGCAGTTCCCTCAACGACATCTAAACAATCACATTGTGTATTGCCGCGTTGTTTCCGTGCAAGCTCATGAACCTAACGCAAGCTGTCAGGTATCATCCAGGGCTGTTTACAAGGGCTCCGTCATTTGTCGCACGCCGAAATATCGTATGACACAAATAAATAGAGCGAGCGAGAGAGGAGTCGGAGGCTGTTAACTCGCTGCGGAATCCAGTTTTGGGCTGGAGGACGCATCCGAAATAATGGCTGAATTAATCACTCTGTGTGGGTGACTGGTGACGCCGCGCTCCTGGCAGCAAACACAGACACATGTGAAAGCTCGAGCTCCGGAGGAACCAATCGCTTCTCACTTCATCATCGACTTGAGAGAAAAAAAAAAAAGCGTTAGCACTTTATCAAACACATGGAAGGTAAACACACACATGGCATACATTATCATGTTAATGAGCGTGCGTTTCCGACGCGGGGATGAGGGGCGGTTTGTTTCCATACTTGTCAGATATATTACTGCATCGCACTCGGTCGTGGCATCGTGCCGCAGGGTCTTTCTCCCACACACTCACACACACACACACACACACACACACACACACACACACACACACACAAACCACCGCGTTCACCAATCATTATGATCCGATTAACATAATACTCTCAGAGCAATGGCAGTATTGTGACAAAAAGGCTCAGTAACACATTACATTACAAAGCAGCTGTTGACACTGATGCATAATAGGACTACAGCCAGGTCCTAATACGGTCTGCTTTGGAAGGGGAAATGTGTGAATGTGGGGTTTGTCTACGGTCACATGGCTTAGTATTATAGATTGTTCTTATGTGCCCGAGGTGCTTTATCCATTTTATTATATGGCCTCTAAGTTCCCATGGATTCCTGTGCCCGTATTACCGATAGTAAGCGTATCAAACTTAAGGCTGGATTTTGTTTGGATCTTTTGAGAAGATTGTTTGTCATCTTTCCGCTTTACATAAATTCTGCCGTCGATGATTGATTTTCACCTTTCGCCCTCTGAGTTGTGATCAATGGTGACTCGGAGGGCATTCGAACAAACGGGGTGATCAGTTGTTTGTGTCCTGCTGTCTGTTTCACTTAAAGGAGTAGTTCAGCATTTCTGGTAAATTTGGTAACGTTTCCAAAGAAGCTCCACTAAAATATGAAGCATTTTAAGCTAGCAGATACGAATGTTGGGGAAAATATAGCGCACACTGTAAATTTGCATTGTATCTAGTGTCGCGGTGCCCTCACATCGACAAGGCCTCAGCGGCCCGTGTTGTTCTGCAACACCCTTCTAGCTAGCTCATCGTAATTGCTAATGTTGGTGACATCATTCAAGCCACACCCACTTACAGCACAGGAAGTGTATACCATTTCATATCTCCTTCACAGCTTATCATGCATTATCTTTTTGTTGTAGAGGATCTTTGGCCATACCCTCACATTTACTGTACAATTCTGCAAGGAAGATAAAAAGTATCACTTTAAATGTGATGTATTCACTCCATACATACACGACAGCAGATGACTGGACCACCCTGTTCCTCCCTCTCTGACTACGCCGCGTTAATCATTGAAATCTGGGCCTAATTAGCACATACAGTAGATTACCATCCTGCGTTTGACAACACCGTGTTTATGCTTTAGTGTTTGTTTTGTACACGCAACACAGGTGGACTCGATGATGTCACTCCTCTCCCACACAGACCACAGATGCTTAAGGCTACTCCTTTGTGCGTAGGACGGCTGTGTATGTATGTGTGTGTGTATGTGTGTGCATGTGTGGGAGGTTCTGATGGGTCCTCAGTGGGTGGCGTTGCATAAGAACGTCAGCGCTCAAGTAAAGTTAGAAGGAGAATTAAGGGGGGGGGGTTCTCTCTCACCTAATGTCTCTCTCGCCTACCGTGAAAGTCTCTCTCACACTGTTGAGTACACACACACACACACACACACATACTCACATGGACTCAGCCCAGCACGCAGTGATGTCTGAGTCAACTGCGTGGACCACGATTTGTAGGAAAAAAAAAAAAAGCCCACTGAGCGGCAGCGGAGTGTAAACACGAGTCTACACCAGACCGTCGTCACAGATCAGATGGAGAGAGTAAGACGGAGGAAGAGGGAGAGAGGAAGAAAGAAAACAACAAAAACAAAGACACGCTTAAAACTACGCAGGTGAAAAACTTGGCCTGCTTAAATAAAAAAAAAAAAACACCATAAATGAAACCCCTCTCTTGAAATACCTCATCGAAGAAAACGAATTAGCACAGCCAAATATTTGATATACAGGTGTACTATGTCGGATTTGTCAGTCGCTGTTTCCTCCCAATGGGCTGGACAGTGAACAAGGGGCAGCATCATTTTCTGGGTTGTTTCATCCTCAATTACACATAAACTACACACCGCCTTTGTCCAGTCTGCTGTGGCCTCTCTGCTCTGCATGTGTGTGCGTCGCTTGGCCCCCACCCTCAGTCAAACAGATCTAGAGCAGTGGAGATAAACATGTAGAACGATAATAGCGTGTAATAAATATGTGTTTTGCACTTTAATCTGTTCTGCTTTATTTGTACATACGACAAAAAGCCACTGGGATATTTGTGTCAAAATAAAAGTCTTCCTCTGCATGTAGGCACATAATACCTCCGGAGTCCCTCGCTGTCACACCATTGAAATCCTTTATCTAGGAATGAAATACATACTGTCATTAAATCAGCTGGAGTGTAGTAAACATTGATCCAACGTCACTGATGTTGTATAATTATGGGCTGTATAACTTTTGTGTCAACAATTTGCCCTCAGCTTGAACGTCAGTGTCTTTCAGCACCGAGTACTTAGGCATGTTAACACTCGCAGGTGTGGGACATAATCTCTGGGATACATCTTTTGACTGCTTTGCATATTTTACACCTCACCCAGTGGTGGAATGTTACTATGTACATTTACTCGTGTCCTGTAGTTGGGTACAAATGACAAACATATGATTTCCTTACAGAACATGGTGCATTGCTGTGGATGAACCCAACAGTATAATGTAGCTGAGAATGAGCTTAACTTTAAACATCTACAGCAGCGAATGCAGCACACGCATTAATGCGGCTGTCATTTTGCTCATCTTGATGAGTATTTCCACAGTGTGGTATTAGTACTGAACTGCTAAACCTCCCTGTGTCCTCCCTCCGACCTTTTTTTCGGTATGTTGTTCCAGTGTTCCTTCTTGCCAGCAACGAGAACTTTGCCATGCCGTTTCTGGGGAAATATTTTGGAAATAATCGGAGGGGTTGCACAGTGCCTCTGCCCCTCTTCCCTACCCACAAACCCTGGCACAGCGGTGAACTGAGCTCCACCAGCAGCTTGAGGAAGGTGGAAAGAAAAAAAGACTGCTTTATCTTAAGGAGGATTAAATGATTAAGGAGGGAGCAGAGGTAAAAGAAAACAAGTACACTTATCTGGTGACTTGCGTTAAATCTTAGCTTCGGTTCAAATTAGTTTCACTCACATGGGCGTGATGAGGCGGCACAACATTAGCAGCCTCTTACGGAGCACTTTCACAGCTAGTGGACCCGAAACACACTCCTCCACAAGACTGAGGAACGTTTGTCTGGTAAAGCACAAACCTACAGTGCGCCTCCGCTCTATGTGGTGCTTTACAGAAGCCGCATTTCAGCCCTGATTTATACTCGGTCCCTCGCTCGCACTTCTCCCTCCCCGAGGCTGATAGCGGTCCACAGTAGGCCTATAAAATGTCAGTCCCATCGTGCGATATAGTGCCTGCTGTGCTGTCAGCCATCGCACAGGATTACTGGCAGTGTTGTGAGTTTTCCAAATGGGGAGGAGGCGGAGGTGGAGGGAAATGGAAGTGGAGAAGCTGCAGCAGGGATTGCGCCAGGTCATGTCACTCCCGTGTCGCTGAAAAATGAGATCCGCGGGTCTCACTTGAAGGAGCAAGGCGATGATAAAACAGACTGTTTAGTTCAGTCCAGCTCATCAGTTCATCGTCCTGTACTGTGTCTGAAAATCCATCCTTTCAGAGGAGAATCAGGTGAAAAGGCAACTGGAAACATGCAAAAAAAAAAAAAAAAAAAAGGGTTACCGCACGCTCGAGGCTGCCGTGTTTGTCTACATAAATCATCACTGAGCTAAAATTGTGCATTATTTTTTTTATTCTTCTTTTTAGCCATATTTAAAAAAATATGGGTCAGGTAACACAGATTTGCGGGCTCGGGGAAGGGGATGTCTGAGTGAAAAAAATGTAATACAGAACAGATGGACTATCTTCTGCGTACGCTATTGAAACCAGAGCCAGCAAACTGGACAGGCTCCAGGTTTGATGAAAAAAGCAGTAGGTGAGTTGAATCCCTCCAGTGTGAGGCTCTTTCAGTAAACAGTCTTGTCATGACCTGCTGTCTATATTTGGAGACGGAGAATCGGCCCGGAGTTGGATTTTGTACACATTTGGATGCGCTCGATTTAGAAATAACGATATTTCGTGTAATCTGATGTTGCCCGGCGGAGAGCTTTCTCAGGGGGAGGCTGCGGCCAAATAAAAAAAAAAGCCCTCAAAGGCCCAAAAGAGATAAGTTCACCTGAGAGGGTAAAACTTAGACGGCTCTATTGAGTGACTTGCAGTGCTGCATCTGTTTCAATAGGGCAGAAGCTCTCATCAAAAATAATTGAATCTTGCATGTTTCTTTTATATATTTGCTTGTGAGGAATATTTGTGTGTGTGTGTGTGTGTGTGTGTGTGTGTGTACCAGTTAAGTTCGCACGTGTAAGGCTGTACGCCTGGCACACATCTTGGCCCTCATATGCACGCGCATGTGCATTTGATTAGGGATCAGTTTGATTTAAGGCAGTTCTTGGCTGCGCTCCACCGCTACTGCAGACGTCAGCAGCAGAGAAGGATAGGGTGGGGGTGGTGGAAAGTTAGAGGTGGGAAGGAAAGAATAGACTGGTGACATGATGGAGAGGTTAGCAGGGACATGGACGGATGGAGAAATGAGAGAACAGAGGGAGAGATAGAAGAGGAGGGACGGCAAAGAGTGATGAGCGAAGCTGGTGGGAAGCCAGAGAGGGAGAGAGTTTGAATGCGGGGTGAAAAACAAAAGCAGCTTTGCCAGGAAAACGTTGATCATAGATCAAATAAGGACAGAGAAAGACACCAAATATCTCCTATAACAAACTTTCTGCTGTACAAAATCTACAACATCATTATCATTCATCCTGAATACATCACATTCAGTCAAAGACGCTGAGCTACCTGGCTCAGTCTTAATGGACATGTGATACTTTGCTTTGTTTGTCTACACAAAGTGTCATAACAAGAAGTTGTGCTTAATGGCGGGGCTGTGTGCGACCCTTCCTTTGCTGGGACCAGTTGACGGGTAACCAACAACAACTCCAGGAAGTTACTGTTTCCAGACTATGGCTGATGCTAAGCTAACCAGCCGCTGGGGATAAACATTGGTCTGACGGCGGTGTTGATCTTCTCATCTGACTTTAAAGATGTAACTTGTAGAACGTGGCCAGTATTCAAATGCAGCTCCTACAACAAGGTGGCAGCATATCGGCATCTTTGCAACTACCCTTGGCTGTAGCTATCTAACATTAGCTAATTAGCTAATGTTAGATAGCTACAGCCAAGGGTAATTTGGCTAATTTGGCTGTGAAACCAGTGGCCCTATAGTTTGTCTGGAATGGGAAATAATAACAGGACAATAATAGGTTAATAGAATAATGAGGAACTAAAAGGACATAGAATACTTTTTTTCATTTTGGATTTGGTTTATTTTGTTCATCAATTACACTAAGCCACAAAAAAAAACAACAACTTTGGGGGCGATCAGCTTTTGCCAGTACAATGTGGAATTATGAGACAGGGCCAGTCAGGGCTTGCTGGTTAGCATGCTAACGCCAGTAGACATCGCCGCATAGCACTACATTAAGAAAGCTGGCCATCTTACAATTACTCCTTTAATTAAGAAAGCAAACACACTTGGTTATATTTCACCAAGCTATTCAAGGGGCTCTGAGATGAGGCAATGTTACAGTGCATAATCTTTAATCGTATAGTTTATTTATTTATCACAAGCAAAATAAGAGTATGAGAGAAACCGGTGTGGCGTTTCAGTTAATATTCAAGAGTTAACAGGTTGGCTATATCTGCTATCTGCACCCGCACAAAACACTCACCCTGCCTCGGTCCTGAGTGCACACTTCACAGCATAAACAACAAACACCCATTACCTTGATAACAGTGTGCGTCCCATGTGACCTCCGCCAAATGCACAAACACACACCCTCTCACACAATCTTCTAAAATGAATCAGTGATTTAAGTGTCCTCCACAGCCAAACAGGTATGTGTGGGCTGACAGTTGAAAGCGCAGCGCTGTAACACCATGTGACAGGTTGCGGAGTCAGAGACAGCACTGAGCCAGCTAAGACCTCAGCGGGAAGGCAGTCTTTATTTGAAGCCAATAGTTGGGCTGTCAAAGAAGAGAGGCTGTTATTAGCATAACCCCGCGGGGGGCGGGGGGTTCCGCTACAGGTAGCTCAAAGGAAGTGAGTGAAGGGAAGAAGAAGAGAACGTTGAGGTGGAAACTTTGAGAACATTCGGTTTGCGGTCAGAAGTGACGTGGATGGTGACAATGACAGTGGCGGCGATCGCGGTGATGCTGCAGGTGACAGCGATCACGGTAGTTATCTAGATGACTGTGATGATGCTCGGAGCAGTGATAATTATGAGGTGAGGCTGATGATGGTGCTTTAAATTATAAATGGCAACATCGATGTCAACAGTGACACCAAGGTATCAATCAGTTCATTGTTAGTTGTATTTTTTCATGGAGGTCGCTAGCAATGTCATGGTGGTTTCTTTCGGAGCCCACATGATGTAACAGTTGGCCGCTATCAGCTGATACTGGCCTTAACCTTTGTATTTGAATGTCATCATACATCATAAAATTGTGCTGTATAAGGGGCAACATGTTGCATTTCCACCGAAGACAAACACCAGATGTTGGTGGGGGTTTTTTTGGGGGGGGTCATGAAGTCAGACGAGTTAAAACAACACTAGGTAGGAACTGGAATTTGTGCGATGTGGTGTCCCCACAGTTTGTAGAACACTAATCTGTTTCGGGTTTCCGTCACAGTTATTATCAGGTTTAATGTCAGACGAGCTAAGTAGATAACCACAGCTGAAGCTAGCAGCAGTTGGCGCTTACGCAACAGGTGAGCCTGTCACTCCATAACTCACTGAGAGTCGCAGCTGTCCAGCAGGTGGACATAAACCAGGAAAACATTTTCTCCATGAAATGTGAGCCAGTTTCACCGTCATAGTTGGTGTTGTGTGACATGGTGACGTAAGGCATTGAGCACTAATCCCGGGGGATCCTGCCCACCCACCCAAGTGATGGAGTCGCAGACAGAGACACCACTCTAATACGGGCAGCGTGCCATCCCAGTGATTTTGAAACTGCATTTTAAAGGTGAAATAATTACAAATCGTTGCTATTACTGAACTCCCACTGTGTTTTGGAACTCAGTGTTGAATATAGCTTTGCTCATATTTCTGATCCAAGGAGCTGAGTGGGCTCAGACGCTGTAATATTGCGTCTTCTCTCACGTCGTCTCACTTTCAGGCTGGACTTGAGAATGTAAATGCCACTGTCAGGCCAGAGATGAAAATATAATGTTGTCCCTAAGCCATAAGCTGCTGGTTTCTTCCTCCCACCCTGCAATTGAAGCTCCAGTCGTATTCATGGTGGCTTTGACAGCCACACACAATAGACATGGTAATGGTTGGGTACATACTGTCGCGCACACTCACAAAAAGACACACAAAATAGAAACGTATACTGAGACCACAGGCTTTCAGTGAACCACAACATAAAGATGATCATTTAGACGCTGCCTTCCCCTCCACAGGAAACTGCAGACACTGATTATATGCTATTTGTTTGTCCGTGTGCTTTTTGAGTGTGTGTGTGTGTGTGTGCGAGACTGGAGAAGAATTCATATATATTACATTTCTGAGGGTAACAAATCAAAGTTTGATTTGATTACCTGTTCTCCACCAGTTCCCACATCACCTGAACAATATTTAAAGGGGCACTCCCGCAACATAATATCACCAAAAGTACAGTAAACAAGGGAATTTTAATCGTAAGTATGGGTCAAGTTTCAGATTGGACTCTTCTCTCTTGAGAGCCACAGGCGACTGATGGACAACACTTTCCGTGATTGGTGAACTGATCTCCATGTGTAAAATGTGTGCCCCTTCTCATATATCAGTGTATATTCACATTTTTGTAAAAGTCTCGTCACTTCAGAGCAAGACTGGAGGGGGCGAGGGGTTGATCCCGGCCCTGTAATCTCATCAATGACTCTGAAGAAAGTGCAAATTAAAATGGCTTCATAAGCCGCCCTGTTTACATCACCGCCGTACGCACACTCTGTCACAATCAACCTGTCGTAATGCTCGTCGTGGGCCCCCCCTGCAAACGGTTTTATGAGGATATACTGCAGGAGTTACTGAGCAGAAGATGAGCTCTCTATGTTTATGTCCACAGAAATGATAACATCACCTATTCAGGATGGTTCCCCAGAGAGAGACGTACAGCACTCAGAAAGAGGCAGAGAGTGCTCGTAAATTACAAGAGTGGCGAGTCTTCCCAGCAAGAGGAACTTTACCAAACTCAATTTCAGAAGTGCAGAAAGAGATGAGCCTAAAATCCAGTCGTCACGAAGAGCGCCGTTAAGAAATATAACTCCAAATGACTGTTGAAATTGTTGATCCACTTTTTTTTTCTTTTTTTCTTTTTTTTTTATGAAAGTAAGACATCTTGATTCTGATTAGTTTTTATTTCTATTCGGATCATCAATGACACAAAAACAATGCTGTTTTGAAAAAAGAAGTGAAATCTCATCTGGACTGCAACCCTTTATAGTGCTAGTCGGAGACACAGCTATATGAGTACCAGACAGAGACACACTGACCATTAACCACTGATATCCAACCCCTGTTCCACTAATAGAGTGCTGTCACATGGTCGAAACTCAGCTGGAACCATTTTATTTCCACCAGTACGTGATATCTAAGTGACCGGCCGATATTTAAAGTTGACATCCGATGAAGCTGTTGACACATTCGGCTATTACACAGCGGAGGGCCGACCCTTTTCTGTTATAGTTGTGTTGTTTGGATTTCAATTATGTGAACAGTTATTACAGGCGAAACATTTAAAGCGCTGTCAGACTGATTATTTAGATTGTTTATCACGGTATGGCTTACAGGGTTGTAGGATGGAGACACGGTATAGAGCAGACTGCAGGTTTTGAACACCTGCAGGCACCTTTGGGATAACAACAAATGATTTTTCGCAATACGTCAGCTGCTAGTTAGCCCGAACAGCAAGAGCTGTCAGATGAGAATCCCCAGCCGAATGTTATCTATGTGAGGCTTCCTGATAAAAAGCATCCATCTGGTGTAATTAGGTTTGAGAGCCACCGGCCCTCAGTCACAAAGGGTGTATTGATCTGAGTCAGTATTGAGTTCGGGAGTTTGACTCTCAGAATATAAATCTTGATTATAGATGTTGTTGTGGCCAAGTGGCTAAAGCACTTGACTAGTAAGTCCTTCGAGGATTCACTCCTCTGACTCAGATTGGGCCGAAGAAAAAAATGGTATCTTAGATGCTCGAGCCGAGATCTCTATAGGTCAGATTTGACCTCTGTGCTCTGTTGTTACTCTTTGAGAAAGACGACAGAAGCTGCTGCTCTGGAAATAGTGTCATCGTCAAGGTGCAATATGTAAAAATTGTCTACCTGTCGCACGTCACTCCAAACAAATACTGGGCAGCAAATCAGTAGAGCAGCCGCTAATTGCTACAAACTGTTAGCTTACTGCTGCTGTTAGCTAGCTAGCTCAGTTATCAGCGCAGCTAGCAATCCAGACTAAAAGCTTGGAGTGCTATTATGACACAGGACAAGCCCGGGCTAGCATGCTAACATTGGTAGAAATCTTCAGCAAATGTTTTTATGATTAATATGTTTATATATTGCACCAATATACCAATCTGTGAAGCCCTTCTGTGTGTATCCTGTGTAGGTTAGCCTTAGCTTTGAATTTTGCCAGGCCCCCCCACCCCCCCCCCATTTCCGGTGGTTGGCTAAGCTAACTGGCTTCTCGTGGTAGCTATTCATCTGGCATACACATAGCAAAACTTAGCTAGACTTGTTTCTTTAAGCCCTTGGTCATTATTTATTCCCACTCCTGTTCAAATAGCCAGCATACATCTTGTTTATGTGACATATCAACAGTGGAAATACACATAATCCAACAGTGGTATTTGGTTTGTAGGTGTGAAAGCATGTGAGAACCACAACTTTGTTTCCCAATGTGGTCTTCAACCTTTACTCTCTTTTTCCTCCCCTTCCCACCGACAGTATGTTTGTCCATATAGGACTTAAAAATAGGCGCACCGGCCTAAATATACTGAGAGGACATCTGATGCAGCGTGCTAAGAATAAGGACATGAGTCAACAGCAGTGTTCCTAATGTTAGGGGACAGCCACTAACTAACTGGGTCACGTTTCACTGGAGATAAAAGTTGGCTACAGGGGAGTCTTTAAACGTCGCTAGCTGTGAGTTTTGTTTTCTCAATGTTTTTTTTTTATTTTTTTAATTCACATACACTTGCAATGTGTATAAAGTTTCATGATATAAATGAGTAAGTTCTGACGACTGGGAACTTCTATTTTCCGGAATGTGAAACCTAATTTGTTAAGAACTTATAACATGAGTTGTGAGCCGATCTCCACTTTTCTAAAGAAATCCTCCTAAGTGTCCGGAGCAGATTTCATGGACATCTGGACAACATTCTCCTGAAAAGGAGGTCACGCTCATCTGAGGCCATCCGAACGCCCTGAAGCCCCGCCGCACTTACCTTGTGAGAGCTCAGTTCAGGTCTCCTGTTCCCGGCTACTGATAGGTCAGCAGAGCGTGCGTTCCACTAAAGATAGTAACACACAAATCACCGGTTATCTTATTGTCAAAGTGGGTGAAACACTGGCCTGTGGTATAAAAAGATGCAGGACGGGGTTTGGCTTGCTCCCGATTTTTCTAATACACAGCGAACGGGCGGACAAAGGTGCAAACACACACACACAATGCACGCAGGAATGCTCTTAAACACACATCCACCCACAAACACAGAGACATACAAACACTCGTAAACAGCTTTCTCTCTCTCTTTCTTTTGTCCTTCTGCTTCCTGTTGGCCAGTCTCCCTCTCTTTCTCTCTCTCACGCACACACACACGCACGTGCGCACACAGTTTCTTGACATGTGTGTGTCCCTTTTCACTTCACTTTTTTTCTTGTCGCTCCTCTGTGGTGTCGGGATTAGTTTTTTTTTAAGATGAGGTCTGAGAGAAATCCAAGGGTATAAATGTGAGCAGACAGCGTCTCCTCAGAGGTTAGATGTCGGCTGCTGGACATGATCAGCCTTAACCAAACACACGCACACTCACACACACACACACACACACACACACACACACACACACACACACACACAGTAGGAAGGGGAAAACATGCAGGAAAGCTCTCATGTATGAGCTCACTGTCCATCTGTCCTTCTCACATGTTGGCCATCTCTGTATGTGGGGAGCAACTGTGCACCAAGAGCGTTTGGTCAATTGGACTCACTGGTCCATCTATCTATTTTGTAAACTGCTTACTCTGCTCAGGGTCAAAGGGCTCGGGCCATTTGTCAGCGCACTGTTGATGCCAACAGAGGAGCCAAAACAATGCAGGATCGTCAACAAGATAATAATCTAGCACAGCACCGTAATGACAAGTCACATACATGCAAGCAAATGTTGCTTTATCGCATGAATGTTGCATTTCCAAGGTGTACCTCGCGATTGTTGTTACCAAAGATAAAATAAGTCGCTGTGCTGTGATAACCTTGTGAGCCAATGTCCAGCATTGTGACATCTGATAAGACTTTCAAACCATTCATTTGCCGCTCCAGCTCCAGCTCCTAGATCATATCTCTTTAGCGGTGTTTTTGATTATTGATCATCAAGCACACTTTTGGAATGTCAAAGAAGAAGTGGGCACTTTTCCATCAGTTGTGTTAGAGCTAAAATGAACTAGGCTGCACAGAGCGTAGCTTTGTGAAAGGCTGGAGGTACAGGTTATGTCATGCATGTCTGCAATAAAGGGACTGGAAGCAGCAGAGGTCACGGACAAAACTAAACCAGTTGCTTGCAAAGATCCAGTAACCTAGAAGAAGAAGAAGAAGAAGTAGAAGAAGAAGAAGAGGAACCAGTTGCCTTGGCCATCTACCAGAGAAAAATGGAGTGTGGTCTTTAATTAGGCATGTTGTAATTATTCTCACCCCAAGCAACTGCAATGTTTTAATGCTTGCTGTAACCTTTGCCATCATTTTGGCTCACTTCCTGTCCGTTTTGCAGTAAGCAATCCCCCCTCCCTCCTCTCCAGGTCACGCCAGGTACACGCAGAGCTGATTGCCAGACACAGCAGCAGACGGGAGGATCGTGCTCTCCGTGCGCTCACGAGCGGACGGGACCGCCTTTTTATGGAGTTCTCTGTCCTGATTCGATAAAGTTGGCAGGGATGCCACAAAATGCATTTTGTCTTTCAGTGCATGAGCATGGGGGGGGGAGGGAGGCATGTGTCTCTGACCACGCTCTATAGCAGCTAAAAAAAAAAAAGAAAAAAAAAATTCCCTTACAGCAGTTTTTACACAGCAACAATTTCAGTCTGAATCCCCACTAACAGCACACTGATTGCAGAAGGGAATGTACCACTGTGGGCGATTTCTTGGATTTCCAGGTTTTCCTTACGTGCGTGACGAGATAGCACAACAAGCGGGGATCATTCTTACTTGTGGTGATGCCTCCTCGCATTCAAGGTCCGAGTGAAAGCGACTATTCGGACGCACGCTTGTTGGGACGCGACCTCTGTGTTGTCACTCCACGTGTCCTGTAAAAGGGCGTAATAACAAATTAATAACAGTAAAAATAGCCGCATCGGTGTGGTGAGAAATCGGATTACTGACCAGCTGCATTTGAACATGATCACCAGCGCGACACCTTAACCTTAATCCCCCCCTCCCACCCCCTTGTTTTTCTTGTAGATGCGGCCGGTGACTCGATAACATTGCACCTGCTACCGCATCAATCTCCTCACCAAGCTACACCCATCAGATTTTCGGGAACACATATTTCGACACCCCGTCGCTCGGCCACCATTCTCTCTGCGTGCCCTCTGCCATGAGCCTCGCCGCTTTTCTTACCATCTGCCTCTCTCTCTCTCTCTCTCTCTCTCTCTCTCAAATGACATGCTGTGCCAAGTGTAAGTGATTCAGCTGACTCACAAGCAGTGTGGGCTGCCAACCACCACCCTTCTCACTCCGACACGCACACTCCAGTGCAGAGCTAGAATACGGAACGAGGCAGTGAAAACGGCTGATGAAAAGGAGAGAGTAGAAGGGATGGCGGAGAGGTGGAAGTGGTGGGGGTGGGGGTGCGGGTGGGGGGATATGGCTGTTACAACTACGTATAGGCTTCCTATTTTAGTCCAGAGATCACTCCGCTTGAAACAAGTCAAAGGATTCCTATAAATATACAATAAACTGCGGAAGTTTGCCCCGAGTCTTTTCCCTTTCGTCTTCTACCGTGCATGCCCCCCCCAAACGTGCGGCCTGGCAGAAGTTGCTACAAATTAATAATTTGCTCCCCGGAGACTGAGTCGCTTCTCCAATTACAAGCGGTAGAGAGTAAACACAGGAGCACACTGAAGATAGGCAGAGAGCTCCCCTGGGGTAAACCATCGTCACCCCCCCCTTTTTTTTTACGCCGAGACACATGTACCGCACAGGAATACACACACGCACACACTCAGGAAAACACAACCTGCACTCATTCCATATCAGAGACCCACTTCTGCCAGAAACGGGGTCACTTTATGACTTTTTCTCACCGTCTGTATTCCAGCAATTAAAGCCGTTTTGTTGAGCGAAGCGTTTTTACCCCTCGTTCCTTTACATTTGCATGAAATGATGACGACGATGTACTTTTGGATGGCTCGAAGGTGTAAAATGCAATTGAAATAGCTGAAGTGAGGTGTACAATACATCGTGCGTGCTGCATTTAGCTAATGCCCTCATATCAAGTGCAGATCGAGCCATGGGACACCGGTCGCCAGGCCTCATTAGCTCCATGGGACAAGGTTGTCACCCCAACAGCACGCACACATACACGCACGCCACGTGGCTCGACGCACGTGCAAGTGTGTGTGTGTGTGTGTGTGTGTGTGAGATAGTTGAAGGTGGGCATTAATCATGTCTATTGTGCAGAAGAGGTCATTTAGTCTGAGGTGACCCAAGGTTATCTGTGCTGTGGTAGGTCCACTTCAGCATCACGCCCCAACACACACACGAACACACACGAACACCAACACAATAGCGTCCCACTGTCAAGATCGCCTGGAAAACTGGCTTTAATTGGCCCCAAAAATGTATAGATGGTATCAGAGAGTCACATTAAGTGTGTTAGAGTCCATTTTGTCCAAACACAATAGGGATTTTTCCTCACAGCTCACACACTGTATATTCAGGGTCCGCTCTTAAGTGATGTTCAAGGAATAAAATGCCTGTACCGAGGGAAATAATGAAACTCACGATACATTATTTTCATTGGGTTGATTCAAAAGTAAAACTCTGGATCTCTATGAATCTCTGTAGTTAGAGGGAAACTGAGATCCCATCTGAACGTCGCCCTCTCTAGATGTTTTCCTCCTGTATGTGCTAAGAAGACCACAGATCGCCGACCCCGTGCACTTAACTCAGCCGCACTGACTCAGACAATCCACAAGCTGGAAGCTCACCATCACACCCACACACCGGCCCTAAATTTCACCACCCCTGATCCACCCAGACCTCCACCACTCCCCGGCCCCAAACGCCCACCCCACCCTCTCGGTTTATAATCAGAGTTGCCGAGCTAAGCAGAGTGAAAGCACAGGAAAGACAGCGGGGGCCGGTTGCTCGACCCCCATTCAGTGCAGTCGGAGGGCCGGCCCGGGCCCCGAAAGCTCAGATTACATCCCACATAATGAGAGGCCTGGCTCAGCAGGCTCTGCCTCTCTTTCTCTCTCTCTCTCTCTCACACACACACACACCCACAGAGACAGACAGACCCACTGCTGCATTATTGCTGAAGTCCTGTTCTGTTCTGTTCTTCTCTCTGGTTACTACACTGACATTTGCCAGCACAGCTGCTTTACATGTCACTGTATGGCCAAAGGAAATAGACACAGGCCTTGTGTGTGTGTGTGTGTGTGTGTGTGTGTGTGTGTGTGTGTGTGTGTGTCTGTTTTCTGACAGAGTGAGAGTCTGGCACCAAAGGCCACGACCACACCAATGTGGACACATTCTAAACTGCATCTCTTGTTTTTGATTTTAGCCCTTAATCCACAGCAAACCAGCATTTTCCACTTGTGACGAACAAAGCCTTCTCTCCTGGTCGATTTTTCTTTCTTTCTTAAAGTTGCCAATAACTCAGTACGAGCATTGATTTTTTTTGACAGTCTCGCATCCGTATCAGCCTGTTCACGCACGGTATTTACCCTTACAACACACCTCCACATGCGTCTCACCTCCTGCAGATGAACTCACATATATCACTGGGTAAAACAGACAGGGTGTTTTTTACACAAGGAAAGACATGATTTAATGTATGGCAACGGCTGAATTTACAATACGGCCCTAAGGGAGTCTGGAGACTTTCTCCATGGGTGACAAAATGTAGGAGGATTTGGGCACTGCAGCGAAAACCATCCGATCTTTGACGACAAGTTAGGCCAAACTCGATTATTAGTTCGGTTTGTTGTACCTAACAAGCGAGTGTGGTCACTAGAGCTCACGGGCAACAATAAAACGCAAAGACAGAGCCAAAACGTGATGCGAATTCAGCTGCAGTGAACTGTTTGTCCTCTTTGAGCCCTGGTGCAGAGGTCCTTACAAAAAACATATTGAAGCATGGTCTTTTCTGGAAGCGCCGTGTGTGTGGAGTGCAGTGACAAAGCCTGGCTCCTTCGCAAATACACAAACACACACACACACACACACACATAGCACACAACTCACAGCCTACTCACTCACATGCCGTGTGGGCTGGCATTGTGTTTATTGCTCCGTGCTTTCAGAGCACCAAGGCCATTAGCATTGTGAAAAGCTGGACTGGGGAACAGTGAGCTTGTGTGTGTGTGTGTGTGTGTGTGTGTGTGTGTGTGTGTGCGTGTGTGTGTGTGTGTTAGCATCTTGGCGTTTTCATTGCATATGTGCCTATATGTGCCGAAGGGCCTGAGCTTACATCTGTAAACAGAAAAAATATGACATCCCTTTTGGTTCCAACGCGTCCGCCTCTATGCGCCTTCCCTCAGGAGGATGTGTGTGTTTTTGCGTGTATGTGTCCGTGTAATAAAAGGAGTGAGTGAGGTCACAGACTTCTGCTACAAAGGCTCCCAGCCCAAGGTCTACTAGAGTACAAGCAGCCTTTGTAAAGGCCATGTGTGGAGTGCTCTGTGCTGCATTACAATGGATCGGAGAGAGCGAGAGCGAGACATAGGAAGAGAGAGGGAGGGGAGGCTACTAACAACTCGTATTGATTAGCAGGAAAGAGTTCCACCTGACTCCCTGTCCGCTGATAGTGCTGCCAACAGGGGGGAAAAAAAAGAAAGAAAAGAAAACGAAAGACATCTACCTTCTCCGCCTGCCGGGAAATAGTTTTTCTGCACATAATGTGGCATGACAGCGCGTCTTCACGGTTATGTTGCCCCAGGGTTGCACAATTCCCACCCTCTTTGTTTACACTCTGTGTGTACCCTTATTTGGATGTCTGCATTATCTCTGCTATATATACACAGTATTCTATGAGTGGGTGTGTGTTCACATAGGACGCCGCAGGAGAGGAAACATTAAGCTAATACAGATCAGCGGACGCCTTGCTCCGGGCTTTTTTTTTTTCACGCACGTACACACTCACACACACACACACACACACACACACACACACACACACAAACAGATGTTATGTTCTAACCTGCCCTGGATGGTTCACTCCAGGGGACTGGTCATCATTTATTGATAGGGAGAAGCTATAAACAGCCCATACGTCAGAATGCAAATATTGCAGTAGGGCCATTTGGATGCGCATGGCTGTGTATCAAAATAAAGGTTCGTTGGTAGAAGTGTGCTGGTGAGGTGGAGTACAGGGATACTGCCCCCCTGGTTGAAGGACACAGTGTATGTGAGAGTGCATGTGTTTATGTTTCAGAGATTATTGTGTAGCGTGTGAGGGGAGATGAGGGCTGGGAGGTGGACTATTTGTATGTGTGCATGTGCGTGTTATGTCTTTAACCATGTATGTAGATGCGTATGTGTTTTCCGCGTTACATAACAAGTATCCCGTGAATGCAGTGAGGTGTAAAGGGTAAGCCACCCGTCTCTCTTGAAAGTTAAAGAGCGGTCTGATAGACGGACTGACTCACCAACCCAATAATACACTCCGCAGCTGTCACTATGGGCCTCATACACTGATGGCTGGATACAGCACACGGATATTAACATACTGTAATGCAGCGGCATCAGAATGAATCATTCAAAAAAGTCGAATATGTTGTGTGAAGCTGTTGTGACGTCGCCCAGCTGGTTTGAGGTTTAACGTTTTGAAGCCTCAAGTTTGGCTTTTTGGTCGTCTCCATCTTGGTTTATTTTGGAGCAAGAAATTACCATTTTTGTTAAAGATGATGGAGCTAGGTAGGATATCCTGATTGGCTCTGAAACCCTAAAGCATACCATACCATAAAGCTATATTATCTATTTTACTCCGTATGGGTCCATTATTTACAAAATGAACATCCTGCCATCTGACATCATGCTCATGGTGGGAAGACCAGTACACTTACTTGGTCGTTGGTCTTACTGTTGTGGTTCAGGTTGCGAGTTGTTTATATGTGGGGAATCAAACTAATTGTTAGCATTCAACCACTTCCTGATTAAGGTGTGTAGTATTGTCAATTCACGCACTTTTTTTTCTTAAAATGACAATTATTTCCACTCGCCAATGATACATAGACATTTACTGTGGTTGGACATAAAGTTCTTTGCTATTGAGAAATAGAGGACTTGTCGTGGCTTGTCAGATCACACTTGTCTTGGTGGACAAAACCAACAAAGTCCGTTGGAAATAAACATATATGTTCCCCTGTCATTTTATATTTATTATCTCCTCTCTTCTTTTCCTGGGCATTTCAGCCGAAAGTAGCTGCAATACTTGCAGCTCCTGTACCATCCCAAGGTAATATCTTCAGCAGATGAGCCTTCAAGGGGGATAATCATATACTCCGCGTGTGTGCGCATATGCATGTGTTTGTGTGGGCGTGTGTGTTTCTTCGACACAGTGAGGAGTGGAAGCTCTGGCAGATGACAGCACATGCCATCTGCCGCTGTGCACCTCATCAGTGTTGTACACAAATCACACACGCACCTAAGAAAAAAGAAAAAAAAAAGAAAGAAACAGAATCTAAACAAGGAATTGTTACTTGTCACTTGTTTTTCACTCCATTCCTTCTCATTTCTCGCTGCCGACCCCTCCCCGCCCCGAAACGAACACCCAGGTGATTGAATGCCATCGTTGTCTTGCACATCAAAGTCGACTGTAGCTGGAGGTTGAAACTAATGGCTGTTCTGGAAGATGATTTAGGCTCTGAGCAGACATTAGAAAAGATATTAGAAGCGGGGAACGCCATATGGGAGAGCGGCACAGGCACGAAGGACGAAATCATATTACCTGGCAACTGTACACATCAGAGGGGGACAAAGACGCACAACTCATTTTGAAGGCATGGAAGTCAAATGTGCAGTGTGGTTTTAGATGAGGCGATGACTCACAGGATCTGAGCATGAAATGAATTCATGTTATGTGGGATCGCAGAACACACACCAGGTGATGGGATTATGAGAGATCTTTCACCGTTTTTCATGGTAATTTGTATTTATTTATCAGTAAGCCAGTAAGCCTGGCAGCAAGTTGTGTCTATTAGGAGCCTATTTAATGAAAATGCGGTAAATGATCAGACAGGGAGGGCAATTCGTGACTGCTGTTCTTTATTTATTTAATAACTGGTGAGAGCACAGAAGGAGATCAACACGTAGCCTACACACAGAGTGAAAGGTGTTACACCACTGCAGATGCACAGTACTTATACAGACATATTGCAGTATGGCAATGTGATCACAGTGCTTTTTCATCCTTAAGTTGGTTGCGTCACCTTTTACAATGTTGAAAACAGTATTCACTGTTTGTTGTTGCATTGTTTTTTGGCAAAGTTTTGCTAAGTAAAGTTAGCCATTCATCTAGCCAAGTTGGCAGTTAAAACAAAGAAAAACATCAAGTTTATGAGCAACGAAAGCTGGATCTTCGAGCTACTAGCTTTTGCAAGACAGTGAACATCAGTCACTTTAATTTTCAGCAGTTACTACTAGCACTAAGTGTAAAAAAAAAAAAAATTTAAAAAGCAATATTGGCTTAATGTTAGCTAAGCTCCTCACGTCTCTAGGCTAACATTAGTGCTAGCTGTTATCACTAACAGTTATCCCGGGCCTAGTTTTGGAAATGGGGGTTGGGGTTATAAATATAGTTTTGCACCATTTCAGAAATATCTGTGTCTGTAAAACACACCTGAGAGCATGTATCTCATGTGCATGCTGTTGTAAGTAGGAAGCAGACTGGATACCCCCTTGGATAACAAGTCAGCAAAACGTTGTAAGCAGCCCTGTTCTGTCTTACTACCGTTAACGTCCCTTCTGTCAACGCATGATCACAAATACTCCAATGTCACGTCACGTAGTAGTCTGTGTTCACATTAGCCAATGATGCCACGTGTCTGTGGCGATGTGTTCAAAAATACCAGTAGTTTTCAATGCAGCCAAACACTTTGTGTAAAGAAATGCATCTGTACATGTGAAATGCTTTATGGAAAAAAAAATATATGTTAAATACCTTCAAAAATATGTACAAAGCTAACTGTGAAAGGGAAGTAACTAACTTAAGGATAAACAAAGCTCTGTGATCACCAGGCTGACTGGAGGTAAGGACATGTACATTTGGCAAAAATGGACAGGCCTCTGTTGTGCTACAACATCCGTCATCATCGTTCATAAATGCTGCAAGATCTTGGTGAATTGTTCCCCAAAACTAATCAGCCCTTTTCTCCTCTCTGTATTTTTATGTGTGGCGTCTCTGTACTGTCTTTGTCAGGATTTGCTCAGTGTCTCAGTTTCTCTCTCTCTCTCTGCTGATCCAACACACACACACACATAAACACACACACACACTCAAGCTCGCTCGCTCACTCTGACATAGTGTCTCCTCTCACCGCAGCGAGGACGCAACAAGGTCAGGGGTCAAGTGTCATGTGGTCTCGATGTTTAATACCCACTGACACGCTGCCTAAGCTGCTCAGGATGAAAGCGTGACGTCACGGGACCTGCCCCACACACACACACACACACACAAACTCACACAGAGGCTTTGATTAAACGTGAGCTGCACGTGAGGATTTCGGCTGGAGCCAGCTTAGGGGCATTTGCGTAGCAGCCAACACACATTATACGTTAAGTAAACACACACATGTGCGCACACCTACAGGCCCTCACAAAGGCCCATCTGTGGGAAAACGTCATTTATCTCGCTTGTACCTGTTGATTAGTGATCACCACGTTTACCGGCAAACCTGAAAGGACAAATTATTCACCCGTGCCGCCCAGCTTCCCCTTCCGCGCGCCGGCTTTTATGTTCAAACAAGTCCTCTCTCTCTCTCTCTCTCTCTGTGAGAAATGTCTCCGACTCATATGGTAATACAGCAGGTTCACGGCTTTCCTGTCATTCACACGCAGAGGGAGCCTTTTCCATAACAAATGATAAAAGGCATCGATTAATATTCATGCTCGGCGCGAACTGTGGAGAAAGGAACCTGGCTGAAATCCAAATATAGTTCGACGGCGGCTCGTCTCTGGTTCTCTGACGGGCGCAGGCATTTCCTTCCATTTCAAGTCGTGAACACTTATGTAATGCTTCTGTCGAAATGAGCGCAGACACCTGAGCCTCACGATATACACTTGATGTAAAGCTCAACGTGTTCTGGAAACTGTAGCTCAGTGCAGGAGAAACACCTCTGAGGATCTTTGTCGAGAAGTTTCAAAACAGTTTAAAGATGGTGTATCTGACTGCATATCTTGTTGTTTACATTTCCATGTGTGACGTACTGTTTCTCAGCGGCGCCATGACACCCCCCCCTTATCGTGCTAAATTTGGGGCCCCGGTGTGCGGCTTATTATGTAATTTGTCAACATAACTCAGAAGCTACAAATGCTTAGATGGTCATAAACAAGAATAGGTGCAAGATAACTCCCCATGATTTTTGTCCCGCCTCATCGAGCTTGTGTTGAAAGTGAATTGATTTGCTTCTGTGGAGGAAAGTTTGTTTGTTTAGATAATTAGTAGTTTAGTAGTATCAGTAGTTAGATAATCAATAGGTTTTTGTTTTTTTTGTTTTTTTCCCCCGACTTAGTGAATTGAATGGCGTCCAGCTGGTGATTACTCAGCTGAAACGAGCATCCGATGTATGTTTGTAACAAGTATCATCCCAGTAAATGTGTCAGTGTCAGTGTTGAGATTGCGGAAAATGGCCGTCGGGTAGCCGGCTAAAGTTTAGTCAGGCAGGTTTCTCAAGAAAAGCAAACATTAAGGACATCAAGTCAACAGTTCTCTCATGATGGAGGACATTGATCTGAAGCTCACTCGTGAGGCTGTTTCTGTGAATTCAGCCACAGAGACATGGAATGACCCAACAACTAACAAATACAGCAACTTCTGCTCAACCCTTGTTATTATGACTTTGCATGAGTTCCACCCACCTTTATCTCCAATGCAGATAACTCAGTTGCTTGATACAGATAATGCTGTACTTGCTCATCCCCAGACGTGAGGATGTCTCAGAATCGCATTGATAAACGCTGATTCGATTTGCCGCCTCAGCAAAAGATGAATCATTTATTCTTTCCCGTCTCCTTTAGCCTAGAAACCAAAAAGGATCTCCGTATACAGCAGCACACTACTTTTAACAAAGATGAAGTTTAGAATTTACATGTAGTTCTTCTTCAGGGGTAATTAGAATGATTAGAATGCAATTTATACCTCTTTTTTTCTTGTTTCATTGGAATACATTTCTGCTGCACATATTAATACATGAGTTCATTAATTTCCTTGTTCATTGTCTTGGGCTATATTTACCTTAATCTAAAGACAATGCAGATAGAAGATTAAAAGGTTCAGCCTCTTATCTTGAGGCAGTGTTAGATAAACAGCTATAATCAGTATTTTTCTAATAACCTTCTTGTATCCAATGACGGCATGAAATCAGTTTGACCGTGTGGAAGGGATTGCTCATAAATTCCCTAAATCAGTTTGTCTTAAATGCCCCTTAGGTTTTGCAGATTCAGTCCCACTGCTTCTGTGTGGAAATGGCCTCCGCCTGTGCTTCCCTCCGTGAATAACAATAAGAGGAAGCTGAGCTCACTGCAACAGCTCCAACATCCAACAAACTGTACAAGCTAACTTTCTCTGTCTCCGGCTCATGACGACAGACGGAAGCCTAGCACTCCCTCCAGTGTCTGCAGAGCTTCATAGCATCACTCATAGCGACTTGCATCCACTGGCCCCTCAGGTGCCACAGCAACGGGGGCAGTGAAGTCTTTATGGCTGTAAGCAGAAAGAGCACTATTTATGGAGCCTGTGAAGCCCTGCGGTCCATGTCGATGAGTAAAATGCGCTGGTGTCTTTTCTGCGTGAACAAAAACAGGCTGACTTCTGCTTTAAATGTCTGTAGTGTGCATGAGCTCAGATACTAACTGGATAATGTTTTTTATTTCAATGCGTATTTGTTCGATTGTGAAGTGTTTTTAGACCTTATTTAAATTCGAAACTCAAACACATGCACATGTATAACCACAGAAAGAGCAGGCCCAAAGTGCCAAACATCCAGTAACATATCATTAACTATGTGATAACACGGCAATTTTTAAAATTTTTTTAAAAGAAAGTATGCTAAAAAAAATAATGGAAATGATATAATAAGCACTTGCAAGTTGTACACACATTGAGATGGGTGAAAGAGCATCGAAATACTTGAGAATATTAATTAGAAGTATATCCAAATATTCAAGAAATCTTGAGACAGTAGAGGTGATAAGTTCTGACATGGTCGACTGTATAAAGCATCTAGTCTACATCTGCAGAACCAATACTAATACCACAGCTCAGATGTAAGGTCAAGTGCATTTATTCTGGGTCAGTGAAGACCAGTCCCACAGGACCTAATTACAGCAAGAGTTTGGGCTCCCCTACAGTGAATACTGTGTTGTGTGTGTGTGTGTGTGTGTGTGTGTGTGTGTGTGTGTGTGTGTGTGAGTGCGTGTGTGTAATCGTTTTTGTATTTCTGTCAACAACAACAGGACAAAATGCAGTGTCATGCTGGGCACCACACACCGCACACACATGTGCACGTATTCACACGTGTGCGTGTCTAAGAGTAGTGCTGGGCTGCCTCTTAGGTGGAATGGCCACAGTCAGAACTGCAGGTCACCGGATGCCCTGGGACCCACCACAACCTTTAACTCATCACTTAAATCTAATCATTTACACATCACACATTAATAATGTTCCATTACTTTACTTATTGGTAAATAACCAATTACGACAGGGTTAAGATTTTGGCACACAGCCTGCTGATCTTGACGTAATGCTTTGCCAGAACATGGCGGAGAAAGGTACAAATGTATGGCTAGAAATGTTTTACTTTGCATATTGTACATCCATTTTTTATTGCATGTGATGTGTAATGTGTAATGTGGTGTGCCATCGTCACCATTAGATTGTTACCCATGTTTATTTACAGGTAAAAAAGTTTGCTTACTTGCAGCATCCATGTTGTTTCCACATGAGGACTAAAAAGATGCACAACATCCAAGTAGCAGTGGGTTAGGAAGGCAGCTAATAAGACACAACATGCCAGTCAGACAGCTTTTATGTATTGGGTGGCACATTCCTGCCCCTTTGGTGGCAGCAAAATGTCTCCTCACACCAAGCTAGCATGTACCGACCCATCTTCCCACTGCACGCACAGAGACACTGAGGTATAACTCTGAATTGCGACAGTGTGTTACTCGAAAGTAACTGTAATATATAACAATCTTTCAAATTGTAATCCCTTACACGGCTCATTGCTGAAAAAAGCACTAGCATTGGTGTACTGTGTGTGTGTGTACACATCACAAGCCTGCTAATGACTGAGAGGGTCATTACGAGCTCATTTGCAAGCAAATCTAACAGGGAGGCATTAAAAGTGAGAAGGTCATGTCTCTCTCATACTGCCCTCTGTCTGACAACATCATCGCTTTCATTTCAAAAACGCTCGTAGAAGTGTCCCTAATAGTGCCTGTGTCCTTCCCCTTCATCTCCCACAGGATTTCCTCTTTTTCTTTTTTCTTTTTTTTTTTTTCTTTTTCACATGTATTTGCAGATGATTCTGAGCAGTCACACCTACGGCAGACAGACTCGCCTATTCTGCTCCCTTACAAAAGCATCTGATCTCCGCCGCCGTTCTGCCGGGTCACACCAGGACGCCGGTCCTCGTCCCAAAACGGAAACAATGTGAAATCCCTGAGTAACTCTCTGTGATGTTGGTTTGGGATTAGAACATTTTGTCCCAAGCATCCCTTCATCCCCACCCCCTCCCTCCTCTGTCTCTTTTTTCAGCCCCTCCCCGCCCTCTCTCTCTCTCTCTCCCTCTCTCTCTTGCTGTGTCATTTCTGTTTGGATCTTTGTCTTCTGTGTCTCTCCATCACTCTCATTTACGAAAAGGCATTAAGTGAAATCAATTTTGCCCCTGTATTTTCCATTTACCGTTGCACATGCTGGCTGAACAAACACAATCAGACCATTTTTGTGTCTGCGTCACCTCTCAAAGTATTTCTAAATTCGGTCCGTCCACAAATAGTGTAAACAGACAAAGGTGTGTGTGTGTGTGTGTGTGTGTGTGTAGAGTACGTTTGTGCGTGTATCAGCAAGTGTGCGTATGACATGAATCAAAATTGGGCTGCTGGTGTGACATCTCATTAAAGAGACAGTCTGCCTGCGATGCACTGACAGCACGTCTACATTTCACAGCGAAGAGCCTCGGGCGTAGTTTTGGGGGGAAGAGGTTCTTTCAACGCGCGGTTATATTTCATACGTGGACGTCATTGTGTGTTAAGGGTGTGTGCACGTGTCACTGTGGATGATGACTTGCAGACCATCACCGTCGCTAGTTCTTTAACCATATTTTTTGATCCACCGTGCACACGCCGCGCATATAAATGGTGATGTAGCTCAAAGGCCGTAGACTGGGGGACATGTTTTTATTAAACGGTGGCAGTTTGGTTTCTCTCCGCTTTTTATTCCGTGCTGGTTTTCACTGCTTTGAATCCATTAAAGCCACTACAACTTCCTTTTTTTTTCTTTGTTGTTAACTTTGGGGGATGACCGCTATAGACTTTCCCCAAGTGAGGACTACATATCCCATCAGCACCACCACCTTGTGCCATGAGGATTTTGATCTGCCTACTGCACGTGCTTGTTTTGGGAGCAAGTGAAAGAAAGAGTTCTGTTTATAATACTTGTCTAGTGATGAGGTGATATATCTAATTGTGGCTATGTGAGATAGAAGCTGTCGTAAGTGTTATTTTATTATTTAAATAAGTGTTAAATAGCTCTATACTCCAGCAGTTCGCTGAATAGCGTTCATAGAGAGGTCGGTCAGTAACCGTGTCTCTCTCCTTCGTGCTAATGCATAAGAAGAGAAAAGACATGTTCTGGTATCGCTGCCAGCTTTATCCAATCAGGACAGAGAACTCCATGAAGAGGCGGTCTGTCTTGCCAAGCCAACATTAAGTGTTACTGTGTAAGCCAGGTGTATTACAGTAACGTTCACTTTGACCTGCACCCACCATTCATACATCAGTCTCTCACCATGTATGACAAATTGAATAGCAGACATTTTGAATAGCCAACCATAAAGGAGGGAGATGATCGGTTTTGAATCCTTTCAACTCCTGCCCATAATCATAACCTCAAAATCGAATGTCAGAAATGAAATTCTCTTAAGAATTAAATCTCCCCCAGTTTCCCTCTGAATGTCTTACGCACGACAGTGTGCGTGCCATCGTTTCATTGGATTTCTTCATGGCGAGTGACTCTGTTCTCGCTGATGGTTTCAGTTGAGACTCCGTGTAGCTGCTTGAATTTTCTACATGTGAGCGTGCTGTATTTGTGTGTAACTGCATGTTGTGGCATGCACAATAGCATGTTTAAACCTCAAGGGGTATTTAGTGCACTTGCCCCTCTATACCTGATAATTAGAGGGCTTGGATTTGTTCAATGCACCGTGCATTGCTGTAATCTAATAGAGGAGATGCTTTTCCTCCTCAATAACATGGTTATTATTATTAATAGCGGGTGCATGACGTACCTATCTATCTATCTATCTATCTATCTATCTATCTATCTATCTATCTATCTATCTATCTAGATGCATAGGGCAGGTATGGATACAACAGAGAGTTGTGAGAGGTAACAGTGTCCTAGTTTCCCCCTACACTGAGCAAGCGCTATTTTTAGAAAGAAAAAAAATAAGGGGGGGAAAGAATCCCCTAGAGTCGATGGCAGCAGTTTTATGTTCTGGACAATTTACACCCTCCTTATGCTACCATGACCTTTCCGCCTTCATCGTTCACTCATCCCAGCCCCTTTCTTACCCTCCCCTCCGTCCTCTTCTCCTTCCTAATGTCTCCCTACCTTTTTTTGATATTTGATTTTTTTTCATATTCAGTTTTGTTTTGTCCTCACCTAGTGCCAGCGACATTGATCGACTGCACTCATGCATTGTGCTCCTGTGCGCACGTGCACACATGGATTTATCGAGTGTGTGAACGCAGTGTGCTGGTATTCCACATTTTGTCTTGGTAATTTATGACTGTCTGTCTTTCCATCCCTCTCCTCTATCCCTTCCCATCTGGCATTTTTTTTTTTTTTTTTTTTAGTCTAACCCTCTCAACGTACCCAACACACAGACCAGCTGTGCCCTGGAGAGCTTGCTATTGACACTGTGAGTGCATGTGTATGTGTGTGTGTACACGTGTGTGTAGCTGCACTCATGGAGTACCAGCACGCATCCAGTGCATTGGGCACAATCTACCAGACCATCTGGATGGCTGCTTGTGGAGGCATTCATTGAGGAAAGTGACACAAATGTGTGTGTGTGTGTGTGTGTGTGTGTGTGTAGGGTGGGAGGGAGGACATTTCAGTAAAGGCTGTCACGTGAAAAGGAAACTTTTCACTAGAATTTTCACCAACATTTTACCATAATTTCTGTAGTTTTAGGTAATACTTTCTGATAGTGGGTTGAAAAGGTTCTGCTTTACTTCAGCCTCTTTTCTATAACAACAGTTACTTTCCTAATTTTAGAGCTTTTGTCCACCTCATCCCACAATATTTCAAGATAGAAATATTTCGCAGATTCCGGAGACGGAATCACACCATCATAGAGTTGATGACTGAATTAGAGTTAAAGTGACTTGTCGAGATGAATATTTTAAACATATTTGATATATTTTTGATGCACTATATAGAAAAATATCAACTGCTCGTCACAAATGAAAATCCTGAATACAAATTTGTCTCATATCGAAGAGATAAGCTACAGATTCAACCAATTTACAGTGATGTGCTGCTTCCCAGTGGACAACTATGTGAATTACACAAATGAGGGGAGAGGACGTCACTGCCATGGAAGGATGATGATGGACAGAAGACAGAAGGAGAAGAGACCGAGACTGGAGGAGCCATCAGATTTTCCTCTGGTAAAGCGTCGCATTTGTTCCCACGCCTGGCCTTATAATGTCACGTTCCTACTGATGGCGAACAAAACAAAAGAACAAAAACAGATGTAAGCCGGTGCCTTTTGACCAAGTGCCGTCAAAATTAGGTCTTACATCTCAAATGATTTGAAGGTAGATTGTCTGTGAAGTGACTCACCACAGTGGACCCACAGTCTTTTGGTCGAAAGTTATTCGTTATAAGATCTTAGAATGAATAAGCTGAATTTTGACTTCGACCAATAAAGGGGCAACTCCATCAGTTTCACCCATCACTCTACTATGGTCAACAAAAACAGACATTGAACTACTTTAGCGGCTCCCTCTGCTGCATTTTGATCCTTTTATAACTGTTATTATGGGTGTTTTAAGAGTGCAATACTAAGTCCCCAGAATACCATCTTTAAATTGCCTTTTAAACTAAACTGTTCATCAACATTTGTGCTCTGATGAACTATTATCGGTTATGTGTTCACATTTAGTAGAAAGCGGTGTTCATTTTACGAGGCAGACAGTGCAAGTGCAATTAGTGGCTGGTTATCTTGGAAGAAAGTCGAGCCCTCACTTTTGAACGCCAACAAGTTCACCGATAGTGTGTCACTGAGGGCATTGTGCCCCTCCTTTGTGCCTGCGGCTGTCTGGCTTATTATTATGGTCTGTCTGGCAGGCCGCCTGGCTGGTGGTCTCTAAGTGAACTTGATACTGAAATCAGCAGCCGGCTGTGATGTGCAGGGCATCAAGGGAGCTAGTCTGGAGCTCAGCCAGTCACTTAACACTTGTCAACAGTTCTAATGAAAGTGGCCTTTTCCTTGGTGGCCTCTTTTTCATTAGAGGGGTCAGAGGTCTCCGCACAGGGCCGGCGCTCTGTCGGGTCTGAGAGGGCAGGCGGGTTGAGGAAGAGGGAGTTAGAAAAAGGGGATATGAGGGGGAAGGGGGAAAACATTCAGTGGCTCCTTATGTTTTGTTTCCTGTCCTCCCCGCTGGTCCTGGTGACTAACTTTGTTCTTCAGGTCTCCCGCAGCTTCAACACCTGGCTCTGTAACAGCTTGCACCTGCTGCATGCTCACTGGTGTTTTCATTTTCCCAGTGTCTGTTTCTCTCGGTCACAAGCCCGAGAAGACGGCGGTTCTACAGAACGGTTTGGGGTTAATCAAGATAATTAGTGTCAAACTTTGCATTAACTTGGGCTCAACTCAGGGGTTACATTCCTCGATTTCTACTTGACTTCTTTGCTCTCCTTCAGTTCCTCTCTTCTTCTTTTTTCTTTTTTTTTTGTCTGTTATGCCCCTTTAACACAGATGTGGCCAACTGAGTGAGTGAAAGAGAGAGAGATTCGGCCAACATCCCTCTCCTTCTCCTCTTCCCCTTCACCCCGGCCTCTTCTCTTGCACATGAAAGGGGCCGCCCGAGGCCAGTGGATGGCCGGTGGGGTGTGTGCTATGCGAGGGCCCCAGACCCAGACACAACACAACACACAGCTCTGCAGGCCACCACAGCTGGGCTGGAATGTGACCTGCTTCAGACGAGGGCCCTCTCTGTGTGTGTGTGTGTGTGTGTGTGTGTGTGTGTGCAGTACAAGTGGGGAGGGAAGGAGGAGGACATGGATGGAGGGATGTCAACTACAGAACAACACATGCACCGGCCGCATGAGCCTTTTGATAAGCTGGGGGAGCATGTTGGGTGCACAACAGCATCACGAAGCAAGGACAAGGAGCAGCGTTTGGTCAATTATCTTTATTCATTCTGCCATCATGTTCCATCAAAGTTTGAATGAAAACTAATATATAATAGATAACAAAAAATATGTCTGTTCTCCGTGTAATTAGATCCACGGAGAGACATTCTGCCTATATATATATATATATTTATATTTATATATATATATAAATAAATACAGAATATAGAAGTCCACGTACATGTTTTGTGTTGTAAAATTAAAACTTATCAAAACAGATTCCACAGAAATGTGGATCCAAAGAGCTTATTTGATTCTGGTACATACACTGAGGCTTGCAAATTGCATTATGGTGAGCTCAAGTGCTCCGGACTGATGTTACGTAACGTCTTCGTTGCGATAACCCACAAGAACATAAAGCCCAACGTACCAATCACATTAAAACATACTGCTAACCAAATGATATTAGTGTGTTCACATTGGAGCGGAGATATATATAAAGCCATTTTAGTAAACACTTAATAAAGATTAAATACTTTGTACAGTGTAAATGCTCGTTGCTAATGCTATTCTACCTGCCTTTTTTCCCAGACAGTGTACCCTCGATGTGGCCATGAAAACTGTCTAGAGCTTTGTGGACAAGTCTGGGCACGGCATTCGTGAAAGAAATCATGGCAAGAATAAAAAGCGAGGAGTGATTTTCTGAGATTTGCTGAGCAATAGGGAACAAAGTGAGGGAGAAAAAAAAAAACAAAAAAAAACATCTGAATCAGGCAACAAAATGTAACAGATAAGTTACTGGGTTTGTGTTCCCTGGCAGTTGTTCGGACTGGTGAGGTCACTGGAGTTTGGAATAAATCAGAAAACAACATAACATGACTTTGAGTGAGTGCGAGATTTCGGAAGACTCTACTGGACGGCAGAGAAGTCTTTCAGGAAATCGCAGGTCTTCTTGTGGACAATCTCACGAAGCTTCCTGATTTTGCGAGTGCTGGAGGAGCCCACGAAGCTGTCGGGCTGCAGGACGGCCATCCCGTTGTTGACGTCCCCCATGATGATGAGCTGCCCGTTGGCGGTGGTGATGTTGGGGCAGGGGCAGTTCCAGTCCATGTTCAGGAGAGTCACCTCCAAGGGCTCTTTGCCAAAGAACCTCAGACCCATCTTCTCATCCTTCAAGATCTCCTCCACCGTCACCAAGGCGTGGCCGGACTCCTGCTCCTCCGTCAGCTCGGTCACTCGCCCGAGGATCACAAAGTCACTCTTGCAGAAGCTGGTGACCATCTTGCCCCGGGGTTTACATATCTTGCAGTTGTGGTTCTTCGGAAAGGGGCACATCTCGTCGCAGGCTTCTTTGGACTCGAAGTTGTTCTCGTTGCCGCCACAGCCTCCGTACACGAAGGACTGGCACTTTTTGAGGGCGCTACTGTAAGCCCAGCGAGGTTCGTAGGCTTTGCAAGGCCCTTGGAGACTCGGTAGGCTGCAAGGAGCGGACAGCTCTCCTCCGCATGACAGCATGCAGGCTTCGTAGGTGTCGAAATGGTTACGGTTTTTATTACACTGACTGTAAGTGAAGGTGAAGCAATTGTTCCTCTTTGGCTCATAGTACCAGCTCATGCTCTCCTCCCCACAGTCATCTGTGTCCGGACTCTTAAGACACTCTTCAGCTGGAAATGGCAGGTTGGTGCTGTTCCCCTCTGCATTCTTACCTTTCGCTTCTTTTCGGATCACTACCAAGGGAAAGTGCGATGAAACACTCCCCCCGACATTTCTGGCTGTGCACGTGTAGATGCCGGCATCCTGAAGTTGCGCATTGTATATGACCAGCTGGCCGATGTTGGTGACCACAACGTTCCCTCGGACGTGGTTGGGTCTCATTATGGTGTTGTCCTTGCCTTTCAGTTGCTTCTCCCAGGTGATTTCTGGACGTGGCTTCCCGGACACCTCACACAGGAAGCTGGCTGTCTCACCCACGAAAACAGCCTGTTGGGTGGGGCCGCTGTGTATGGTGGGCAGCTGGATGTCGGCCGGGAGGGTGGTCTGTAGGGCAGTGGTGGGATGTAAGGTGGTCTCCGCGGGGATTGGACTGGTGTTTGGCCAGGTCAGGTGGTACCTGTAAGTAGGTTAAATGACAAATGAATTAATCAGAGCGAGGAAATGTCTAAGACTTTTCTTTAAAGGTCCAGTGTGAAGGTTTAGAGGCATATAATGGAGCGGTTGCTGACTGCAAATAACTCAATACTGAACACCCTTGTAAGCGAGTATAGAATGCTAAAAATGCAAAAGGCCTTTTCTGGAGGCAGTTTTTAGTTTTTGTAAAAACATGGCAGCGCATCTGCCAAAAACAGACAATGATTTTTATTTTACAAAACAATTCTCACTCCCGAACTGTTAAATGCAGTGACTTTGTCGGTGGCCCCAGGCTTCAAACTATGGCGCTCTACCTTCCCCTTTAACACGGTCAAGTTAGAAATGATGCGTGTACAACATCTGGTTAGACTCAGAAATAACGCCTCTTTGCCAACTCACATTTTGCTGTTACTAAAGTTGTGAAAACAGCTGCGGTTTGGTCAGGTTTAGGCACAAAAACTACTTGGTTAGGTTTAGGAAAAGATAAGGCTTTGAGTTACAATAACTACACTAATTGAATAACTTACATAGGTAACATAACTTCAAAAAAAGTCAGTTAATCAGACACAAGACTCAAATCCTGCTCTCATGGCAGAAAGTTCTGTGTATGACCCGCCTAGCCAACCAGAGAACCACCCAATTTGTACTAAACGTCATATTTACAAGTGAACTGACTCTAGCCAGGCAGCTGTATTTGACATACGAGTGAGAAGTGCCTGTACTTTTAGGTAATACACTCGAAATACAAAGAAATCATACTTTTAGATATTATATTATATTCCACTTATGCCTCAAAACCACCACACACTGAACCTTTTCTGTTACACACAGCCTACATTCATTATTCCATGCTTCGGCCATTTAAACTTTGTCTCAAAATGCCTCAATTTTGAGTTCTAAAACGAGCCAACTTTACCTCATAACACCACAAAACAAATAGTAGAGATAGAGAATACTTAACATGTTACCTGCAGGTGACCTCAGAGATAGAGATACCCTTGGTACAGGCCTCGGCATCCATGTAGCACTTGTTATAATAGGTCATGCCGTCAGACGCACAGGTGAAGTGGGGTTCTCTCTCACAGCGGTCCCGGCACTTACAAACGGGCTGGCCGTCCCAGATGTCGCACTCCGACCCTTGCTGGGAGCACATGAACTTGTCGCAGGTGGCGCCCTTTGGCATTCCAACGGGGCCCTTGCTGCCCTTGATGTCTATGTAGCGCGCTGCCACACAGCTCTTGTTACCGCAGACGTTGGGGCAGCACTTCTCGAAGGACTCGCAGTCCTACGGTTGGAAAAGAGACAGGACGTTGGAACCAAATGCCGCTGTGTTCTTTAGAGTTAATGTGCCATACTGAATACAACATAAAGCAGACAGAGTTAGTTGTGACTCTTGGCGAAGTCCTTCACGTTGTCAGTGTGGTAGAATAACAGCATGAGATTATTTTTGTTGAACTGGATTTCTGCTTGGTATTTTTTCCTTTAACACTCCAGGCAGCAGCAGCTCATGCACAATGAAAGGGAAACAGGAATTGCTGGGAACAGACACAATGTGATAGATAGATAGATAGATAGATTGATAGATAGATAGATAGATAGATAGATAGATAGATAGATAGATAGATAGATAGATAGATCACAACTCTCTTTAAAAATAAAAATCTCAATTACTCTGCCTCTTTTTAAGATATGGCCTCACAATATCTCTCACTTCACTTCTTTCCAAACTGCATTTCTGGCCCACTGTCCACACGTTGCACAATTCCTCGGCTGCAGGCTACAGCTCACCTGGTCGGATTCACACTCGCGCATGCAGGTGCTCATAGCATCCACCCACAGGTTGGGGTTGAGGTCGTTCGGGCACAAGCCTGCGTGAGAGTACACCACCTTGGCCACGGACATGGGCATGGGCATCGCCCTCACGCGGCAGCTGTCCATGTAGAGGAGAATAGTGTAACATTGTCCCAGGAGAAACCAAATCCACCGGGGAAACAGCATCCACCACATATCCGGCGCGTAACAGAGCGGACACTACAAAAAAAAAAAAAAAAGAAGAAGAAAAATAGAAAAGAAAAAAAAAATCTGTAAAATCCAACAAGTTTAACAAGACTTTAAAAGGTTTTAAAAAGTCCTCTGACTATCATCAACCTGTCGCGTGGTTCTTTTCTAACGGACGGTGCGTGAAAAGAGCGAGAGCGAGGAGCGCGCCGGAGCGGTGCGGACGCGGAGAGCTCTCCAGGTCAGTCGCTCCACGTTTAATAGCAGCGAGAGATTAGGGCTGCGGCGCGCAGACCCACTTAAGATCTCAAACTACATGAATTACAGTGGTCTGTCTGGTCGGAGGGCAAATCCCAGCTGAGTTACAGTTATGATCAACTTAATTAAAGGAAGAAGAGGAGGAAAAAAAAAAAAAAAAGTTCGCCAGCAGTTTGCAGGCGCTGTTTCGCAGAGGACTGGCGAGACACCTGTGCGTAAGGCGCCGGCTGCCTTAACCCTTAACTTGCAAAGTCGGTGCGAAGGAGGAGATATTTAGCAATACAATGACAGCAATGGTGGACGATGTTTATCACACAGCACTGGTGTTTAACAATTTAAAAATGAAATAAATGTAAAGATGCCAAAAAAGGAGTGTAGTTTTTTTTTTTATTATGTCAACAGACTTCATCTTACTTTTTCACAAATAGTTATTAAATTATGGCATTTCATATAAGAAGAGGCTTTGGGAAAGTTCAGTTATTTATTTATTTTTTCACGTATTTAAACACAGTACTCAAGATAAACGACGACTTGCACTGTTTCCTGTCCAGCTGAACAAAATGTCTCCAGCAGAGGGCACCGAACTTAGTTACTGCAGCTCCTCTGTGGTGCAAGGCTTCACTAGAAGTGCTTGTGTAGAAGTGGTTGCATTATGTGTCATTAAAAGATGGTTTCTCATGCGTAAATTGGCGTTACATTTTGGTTGGTGATTAGGTAAAGCATCTCTCCTCCTCCAACTCCAGCTGGATCCTCTTCTCCCTCCTCCACTTCTTGTATGACTTTCTAGGTGGGTGATAACAAGAGCCCCGGGGTGATGGTGCCATAGTAGTCACTCTTATTACTCATGCACATATTGCATCATAACTAATTGCTCTAGCAGCTGATTGAAGATGTAAATGTCACTGATCGAGGCATCAGACTGTTCTTCCATCAAGACCGGGCAGAGGCAGAAATTGCAACTTTGCGACCGCTGTGCATTTGACTGCGCCATAAAGCAGTCTATCAATCTCAAAATAATCAAATAATCAACATCATCTCGAAATCCCATCATGAAAGAAATAACTCCTAAACGGGCATCCGCACCTAAACCTACTGATGGTTTATTAATTACTCCAAATATATGAGACATTCAAGCAGTGTCGATGCTGGCATACTGTGTGGTGCGGTTAGTGTTAACACGGACAGCTAAAAACAAATGGAAATACTATGAAGTTCAGGGCTCAGGCTATCACAATATTGACACGTAAGAAGTCCCAAGTAGTACAGACAGTTTGATATCGTGCTGCGAAAAACGGGTTTCTTCCCCAAAAGCCAGTTCCAAGAAGTGTTGCAGAAAAAAAAGGGGGGGGGCTTCAAAGCAAAAAAGGACTAGGCTGGCGGTCTGTTTGGTCATCACACGAACAGAAAAAAAATACAATGATAGTAATGAAGCATCCAGCTGCAGATCAATCATAACCTGATAACCATTCCAGGAAAACACCACCGAGCTCAAATAAAACCGTTTTTGGCCAACAGTAAAAAACCTTCATCTTTTGAAGAACTAAAAATTCAACATTTGAGTAGCCTCGCTGTGTGTGTGTGCATGTGGGTGTGTGTGTGTGTGTGAGTATGGAGTCTGTGCTTCCCAAGCTGAGTCCCTGCTGAGCCCAAAGAGGCCCAGCGTTCTCCAGGCCAAACCCTGCAGACTTAGTCTGGCCAGTGTCTGTGAGCCCTCTGAAAACACACAGACAGACACACACACAAACACACACACACACACACACACACAGGTAAGACTCATAACTCATACATGCAAAAAAAAATATATACAAGTACAATGAATATGTTAAACAGATGCCGATTATTTATTTACACCACACTGGTTAAATGAAATGGATGGAGATACATCATCATACTTGTTTTCTACACACACACACATACACACACACACACACTCTCAATTGCCTGCAAATGCACAAACACAGTCAAGCTGTGTTTTCAGTGTCTGCTCACCCGCTCACCCCCTCAGGCCCTACACCCCTAACCTTCACCCCTGCATTCCCAGCATAGCCGACACCGGGGCTAAGGGCCATGTCACAAATTGAATAAAGCCACACGGCGGACCCCACGCAGGGCGCCCCGACAGCCTATCTGCCTTCAGTGCATGTATTGTCTGCAAACAGACCTTGACTTTGACCTTCCCCGAGCCCAGTTCAAAACAAGTTAACTCAACGGATGTCTCCATTATGTTTATTTTCTCACAACGTGAAGATGTTGAGGTTAACGCCACATAAAGCTGATGGATCCAGATGTTTGATTTTGCGCAGACACTGCAGTTTCTCTGCACCGTAATCATGCTATAACCTTTGTAAATGCAAACATCCGCTGACAAAAGGAAGCAGAAATAAAAAAACAAACAAACAAACAAACTATACATTAAAAAACATTCAGCGTGATAACGTTCCGGATCATGGAGACCAGGAAAGGCTTAGTGGGAATATTGGGGCTTAGTTGCGCCTTCCTCTATGTGACTCTTATAAATGCTGGATTGGATCATACTTCACAGTGCGTTTCAACCAAACTGCCAGAATTAATGTTGCCATTGTACATTTCTAAACAGTAGGAGTTCCTTGCACATCTATTTCATGAGCCAGGTGTGTAGGAGAGGGACAGGTCGTCCAAAAGTCGCGAGCAAAAAGTCTTAAAAAAGGGTCTCAAACAGTGGCCTTGCCTAAATGCGGCCTCACCTGGCATCCTCTCCCGATCAGAGTCAGAATGTAACATGATAAGTGTGTTAGAAATGTTGACGTGATGCTCACGAAATGTAGAAATTTAACATTAGTTGTGCTGGACATGCGCCATCCCAACATTTTACTCAGCCGATCGGCGGATAATTTCGGGACAAGTCGCCACATTTTGGGTTCATTAATTTGGATTCATGATTTATTTCCATCGCTATTCCGAAATGAACAGCGCAAAATAAGAGGCACAAGTCTCTACAGTTTGTCGAGATGTACTGTAAACTCCCGTATTTCCAACTTCTCCATTAATCTCTGTAGCTTTTGCATGTAAACAAGCAGATCTGTACGTTGGATTTTCTGCATTACGCCTGTCAGAGAGGGGCACAGATCGTACCAGGGGCCATAGTCCAAGCACATCGGCCCCTCTGTGGCACGTACTTGTGAGTAACATCGCCCTCTGCCTCCATATCTGAAATGCTCTTAGGGGTCCCCCGACCACGCAGGTCCACGGCTTCTCTTTGCCCGCAGCTGAGGCCTGGGAAGCTGGTGGAGCGGGTTCAAAACAATGAAGGTGTTATGACTGTTCATACTAAGCTTATTATGAATGTCTCACTCCGGAACAAAGGGGAGAGACACGTCCAGCCACAGCAGGGCCCTAAGCTGATTCCTCAGCCCCAGTCTAGACGCTCAGCACAACATGCCGATGGACAGACATGCAGGCGTACATACGCAGCTTCAGGGGGGAAAAAAACGTATGCATCCCGATTGCTTTACATTCCTTTGTCCCTATTTTTAGGTTGCACGCACACACACAAACAAACACACTGTTAACTTCCTCAACGCCGCTCTCGCTCGAATTGTGCAACGGCGCTCTCCGGATCACAGCCGCAGCGTCCGAACATCTGCTCGCCGCGTGAGCACTGTTGTCCTCTCGCTTTCGCTGAAGAGGTTAAGGATTTCACAGGTCCTCGAGTGTGTGTCAGTATGACCATAACCTAGGTGCTGTTTATGTTCTTTAAATCAGAACGGGAACATAACAAAATGTCTCCCCCTAGTTCATAACAGAATGTACGACGTCGGTTTGAAAATGCGGGTCAAAAGTGAACGGCCTGGTCGAAGACAAAACCACAGCTGGACCGCAGAACAATACGGAAATACGGACCACTGCCAGAAAAGCTATTTATTAGTGTCAATAATGCACATAAGTGTCAATAAAGGGACATATCAAGTGAACAGTTTAAAGGATGTACGAAGCAACAAAAAAAAAATGTGTAACAGAGCTTGACATCAGATTTTTCCTCAGTTCAGTGTGGAAGTAAATATTCAGCTCTGCTTCACTTGAGCAGGTTCTGCAGTAACACATGCGTCAAAATATATAACACTGTCAGCGCACACAGTTCAAGGCTTTCTCAACAAATGTCAAACCGTCTTGCACAGTGAAAACACTTCAGTAAATAAATTTGTTTTTCAAAATGACAGCATGGAGTGACGTCCACACATCTACCTGCTAGGAAAAAAAGCAACAAAAACAAAAACTCCTAATGTTTGGCAGGTTTGAATGCTCTGAGACGATATATAATTGTCTATAGAGATTTATTTGGCTGAGGAAAACTTTCATAACTTGTGTTATGCAGGCAGCACTGTAAATCAGTTAGTTGATGCGCTATATGCAATATTGAATAGTGAGAGGAATTTCATCAAAGGTATTAAGTGGAAATTTTTGGGCGTGATGGGAGTTATCAATATATTCTCATGTCTAGCAAATCATCACGACCAGCATTTAAAATCTGGATATTGCTGTAAAGAAGCTACAAACTGTAATCTGTGGATGCTTCACACGTATCTTTAACCCGACAACAAAGGAACCACAGTTTCACCGATTCAGCATCCAACCTGAAGTGAAATATGGTCGTAATCTTCCCTTCGGTTCCTGAGTTACGACGCTGAGTAATGGCCAGTAAAGTGTTTTTTACGGAACATTGTGATGTCACAGTGAGGATTAGCTTTGGGATATAAAAATGTCATCACTCCATCATTCCATCCCGTTGGACATTTGTTCGAGATGTTTCCATAATTAGCGCATTCATTCTTGAGTCAAGTGAACTCTAAGCTATCACATACACAAGAATGGGACAGAAGGACAGACAGGTTGTCAATATGCATTCAGCTACAGCTAACACCAGAAACAACTCTCCTTATTCTAAATGTGCAGTCCTCCCTCCTAAGGCTCCAGTTCAATGGTGGACTGAGCAGGAGCAGTAAAGTGGCGTTGTGTGGCTTAAACAACATAAACTTTAGCTTATTTCACCTTTCAACAAACACATAATCCAGTTGAATCAAATCTAGTAGGCATCATTTAAAAGTTTGTTCTGACTGGCATAGGCTGTCGTCTCCATGATCAGCCATTCCGCTGAAAGTCACCAATTAGCCCGGTCACTATTCAAACTAAAACCTGCTTTTTTTTAACCACGTCGATGACATCAAATAAATAAATATTACAAAAGACACTGATCAGACATCCGCATTAGTGTTCAGCATAAACACTTTGTTGTTTAAAATTCATTCAGCTAACTCGCCGTGGGAAATCAGAGACTAGAAAGCTAATGAGCTAGCAATCGGAGCCATGAGCACGTTGTTAACAACAAAGTGTTTATTCTGAATACAAATATAAATGAAGCATTATCAGCATTATTGTAATATTGTGATGACATAGAATAAGTACTACACTAATTTTACTTTCATGTGTAGTTGTTGTCAGGCTTTGGTGTCCCCTGCTATCTTTACTTTATGTCCTTCATGTACATTTAATTAGATGACGTTTGATCTGTATGTGCTCTTGGTTTTACCTGAATTCTTTGTATATTGTTCTTGTTCTCAATAAAGAATAAATGAGTAAATAAATATACATTTTAGTATTTGATTAATATAACACATTATATATAGTATTTTTATATTTGTAATGACATTTCTGATACAGGCCCATGGTGCACTTCTTGATACCTAAAAAAAAAAAAATACAGTACATCCTCCGACCAGCAGGAGGCAGTACTATCTGCATTAAAGGGGCCTGTTGTGCTGTCTGGTGCTACACTTTGTGGCTCATCCTATGCCAATATTTGCTCTTCTGCTCGATCTAGTGGCTCTCAACTGAAACAGACATTATTAATTTAGCTGCAACAACAACAACAACAACAAAAACCCTCTAAAAAACATGCAACTGACCCCTTCATTCAAAGTGAGACTTAGGATATAGGCACTCGGCAGATAGACACTGCCTCAGTCAGGAGGACATAAGTGGTCGGTTTGAGAGAAAAAGAGGGAGGAAATCAAGTATTTCACCATGCTTTATCAAAGAACAGATACAGGTCTCAAGAACGAAAAAAACACAGCTTGAACAGTGCCTAAGATTATTTCTACAAGTACACAGGACGTACTGTATATAAAAATATCAGACTCTGAATGCATAGGTTAAGTCAAACTGTATTCTGCTTTTTCTAGAACAATAAGCAACCCCACAAATACAATGTTAGTCACCTCCTCTCCACATAGTCAAAATTAGACCCTATATAAAAACCCATTTCGAACATGCTGCTTGCTCTCACTCACCCAGGGCACAAAATAGCCCCGCGGGCTGTTTTCCCCCTCCACGCGCTGTCCCGCTTTTTCTTAACCGAGCTCCTGCCCTTCAACATGTGGCGCGACTTCACCTCATAAAGCATTTAACATCGTTGGGTAACGTAAAATAAGCACTCTTGGTAGTCTTTTCTCTTCTCACAGTCAGCAAACTCTCTGGAAAACACATTCTCCCCGACCCGCTCCCACATTGCACTTGGCTTCAACAACGGCGTCTCAGCAGCTTTTTCTCGTCCCCGTTGTTGAACTCGTTCCTTTTCGCACGATAATAGACTTTTCTTTGACACAAACACAACAGGCCTAAGCTGGTTAAAAAAATTATACAAATTAATAAAAAATAGATCATAAAACATACAAATAACAGTAAGAGCTTCAGGTATACATCTGAACAGTAAACAGTTACCACTCGGTAAGAAGCCTTTCTTTTTTTTTTTTTGATTGTAGGACATGTGTGGTGGCCGCCTACCGCACTGCTTCAAATAAAACGGAGCCCCAGCATTTAGAATCAAAATGAAATATAAAGTGTTGATGAAAGCAGCATAAGCATGACCACCTGACACAACCAGGGGCTGTGCCTCTCGTCAGTTAAATCCTTAATATACACTGTTTTTTTAAAAGGAAAACTTAAAGGTGCACTATGTAGTTTTGGGAAAGAAATTCAGAAAACTCAAAAGGTAACATTTACAATTGACATTTACATTGGTGAGGTAATAACAGAACTCAGAAACAGCTGAATAAATAAGCCTTCCTCAAGAGTACAATGAGGACCCGAGAACAGCGTTCAAAGCTAGAAAGGTGGCAGGGTCCGCCACGTATAAACACAGTAAAACAGTATGAATTTGTTGTCCTTCAAGCTCAGTTTGTTTATTCAGTTCATTCAGTCATGAAAACAGTCTGTTCGTTTAAGCTTGAAAATCAGGCAATGGAGATTTTTCTTCCTCTTCCATTTAAAATTTCGGCCCCAAAACTACACAGCGCACCTTTAATTATTAGCACTAAACTGGCCTTGAGAACCAAGCTAAAGCTGTAGCTACTGCTATTCTGCGTGGCTTTCAGTGCGTTTTAAAGAAAGCCGGGCACCATATAGATAGCCTAGGTTTAACTTGACACAAAGATAATCATGTCAGAAAATATCATTTGGACGAGTGTCGGGGAAACAAGGAAGCATTCATTATAACATGAAGTGTCACAAACATAGATAATCACGTCCTTTAATATATCTTATTTCCTCTTTGATTGGGGGTGGGGATGTCTTAAGTAGTGATAGTTCAGTTAGTATCTTTGCTGGCTAGATTAGTTTTTGGTTTTGATTCTAATAATCACAGTTAAACACAAGTACAGCAACGGAAAAGTATTTGATGACTTTAAATCAAGTGGGAGCCTCACTCGCAACCTTTGCTGGGACTCGAGCCTCGTTACTCTGTTAGCACAAATCATTACAACTAAAAAAAAAAAGTTCAAATAAATACTTCACAGTTGACAGTTTAAATGTTAGGCTGACTCAAACGGATAGCGCACCCTGCAAAGCAGAAGTGAAAATGCGTTGTAGAATTAAAAGAAATTGAGCGAGTCCTGCTTCAAGTTGATACACATTTATGTCTACGGTATAACTGAAGTTTTTTTGTTTTGTTTCTTTTTCCCGGACATGTAACAACACGAAAGAACAATTCAAACAAAGCGAATTATTTCTTTTTCCACAGTGTTATGACTGGATGATTTAAATATGTAGAGTAGACAGTACTCAGACTCATCCATCCTAAGTGTGGCTGGAGATTAAAGCATACTGAACATGTGGTTGCCAAATAAAAGTACTATTAGTCCAAAGTCTCACCTGGTGTGAGATTACTTCCACCTTTAAAAGAACCAGGGCAGTAATGGATGCCCTCTGCAGGAAAAGACACTAAGGTTTTCTGCCTACAGCATATATGAAAGTGTGTACGCCGGCTAGAATATCTGATAACACTCTGTGGGTCAGTTTACTGTGTGCAAGTCCGCTGTCCTTTCCCTGTGGACTGGTGATGAACAGATGAGTTAAGAGTTACGTAAATCCTTCCTGTCGTCCTCTGCTCTCGGTCTTATCAGACCGTGTCCCTCTGTGGCCACAGTCCACAGCCAGTCTCAGGTTGTGTCCATATAAGGCTATTGCAGAATTCCCATTCAAGTCCAGTTGTTAAGGAAGACAGGCCGATGTCTCCCTCTGTTGTCCCACTGGAGTCTTGGCACAAAGTGCGGTGGGAGGAGAGAAAGAGATAAAGAGTGGAGAGAGAAAGAGGGGCCCGAGTACTCTCGCACATAATCGAGGACACCATGCATCAGTAATCGCTTAGAACTGGTTGGGTACACTAAAGCGGCAGGAGGGCCAGAGGACAGGAGGAGGGCGATAGCTACAGAACTTGAAAGAACAAATCCCAGTTGGGAAATTGGCCAAACACCAAAGCCGGACAAAGCTGTAACAAGGGGCCTGGGCGGGCAACTAGTAACGGTTGCTTTAGCTACAGAAGCCCATCATGAGCGGGGAGACCTCGGGCTTGTTGGTAGCTCTAGTAGGTGAGGCGGGAGGCCTTCATGTTGTAGCAGGGTCTGTCTGTCAGGCCCCCTGTCCCAGAGAAAAGAGACAGGCCCTCCGCTTTCTCCAACACAACCTCCAGCTCCTGGAAGTCCTGCAGCCGAGCCACGTCCTTGTCCTGGGCAGGAGAGGGAAGGAGATACATTTAAAATCAACATCATTCGTTTCTATGAGGAAACAGTGAAGAAACTATTAAAATCAACACGTTATAGAGCACAGAGACTGCGACTAAACATAACCTTCTTGATGAATCAATAAACTGTTTGGTCTAATATACATTAGAAAATTGAAACTGTTATTAGGGCTGGACGTCGTTTTAAAGTGCTGTAGTTTTCTGAACCTACCAGACTGCTCTACTGTTCTAACGCTTGCTTTTACCCACTTAATCATCAGTGTTTCCCACACATATGCCTTGCTTAGGTGGTCCCCCAAGGTATATCAACAGCTGCCAAAATAAATGCATGTTTATGTTTCTTTGAATCTGTCTGACAGAATGCCACAATTCATCGTTGCCAGATGTATGATAATAATGGTCCTCGTACAATACGTTTGCCCTCCGTACGATCAATAATGACTTAAGTGCAGTGTCAATATGGCCACAATATTACTATGGAGTTATTTGTTCAAAAATATTGTGCTATTAGTTTTTGTCACCCAGTCCTATCATTTGGGAAAAAAACAACATCGGTCTAACACCTAAGGACATTCAGTTTAGTATTATATTTGACAAAGAAAAGCATTAAATATTCATATTTGAGAAGCCGGAACCAGCAAATGTTTGGAAAAATTAAAAGTTACTTTACTAACTAACACAAAAAACACATAATCAACAGCTGTTAATTAATCAGTGCAGCTAATTATCAGCTTTTGTGTCAGTGTTATTTTTGACTATATGTCATTATGTGTCAGAGGCAGTGGGCAATGATTCACACATAGTAAACACAGAGGGGAGAGGAGAAAGGTAGTGAGTGAGTCACAAACTGAGTCAGACAGAGAGGGGGCAGACACTACATCAATACATCTCAGTGACAAAACAGGTCAGGCAGCATTGTGACCACAGGCAGGTGTGTGTACTCTGATCAAAAATTCTCTTTCACCAAATGCAAATGCCTGAAAATGCGTGATGTTCAGTCCTATTGACAGATCTTTACATGTATGTGTCAGTATCGAACCATCGCAGGAGAACAGCTCAGCGTTCAAAAACAAACTTCTTGAACCAACTCCCTCGCTTTTTATACGTTTGTAAGTTCTTGTTGCAAACTTTATACTGAATGTCCCCCGTCTGGCTGACAAAATCAACGTGCGCGGGCCTTCTCTCTCTCATACCTTTCTCAACATGGTGTTTGGCAGCTTGCGGATTTTCTCCACGTGTTCGGTGCTGATGTCCAGCTCGCGGCAGCAGACTCTCAGGAGGGAGCGATAGGTGAGCTCCTGGCGGTCCAGCTCCACCTCGATGAAGTCGTTCTCCCGTGCGTTGGGGTTCTGGATGCGCACCTTGAGTACCAGCTCTACAGAGAAAAAACAAAGTGATGCCTCTCTTTGAACAAAGACACTGTGTTTTCTGATTAGATGACAGAAATAGCAGGAGGTGAGTTTTAATTGTAGTGTCTTATACGTGATACAAGCACGTCTCCTGTCCAAGATGGCTGCGTAGATGCTGCTCAGCCCGTGACAGCTCAGTCATCACGCTGACAGAATTTGCCACGTACACCACTAATAACTTTGTCTGGTTTGACAAGTCAGCTGCCAAGGATGTCGTCACGTCTGAGATCTTATTGTTCGCTCACTTGAATAGCATGTAACAAAATAAGCATGAAAAATAAAAGCCAGCCGCTTTACTTCCTGCTCATGCACAACCACCTCAAGCCTTTTAACGACAAAACAACAAGGTCAGAGCTCCCAGCACAGAAACAGTTACTGAACTCCTCATAAACCCACGACTTCACATTTATACATTTCTGTCTGGCACGCATTAAAGTGGGCGAAGGTTTCCCACATGATGAAAAGCCGGATGACTTGCTCACCTTGCACGTTGACGGGGAAGGTGCTGGTGAAGAAGAAAGGCTGGAAGGCCGGCATGGCCCCACCAGCCTGGCTGTAGCTCAGCTGCTGTGGGATGGACTGCTGCCGGCTCATAGTTGGGTTCGCGGCGGCCACCGGGGCCTGGACCTGGCCCCCACCACTGCTGGCCAAGCTGGGGCTGGGTGAGGGCAACGGAGACGAGCACATGGTGCCGTTGTGCGCGACCGAGTGTGGGTAGTCAGCGTGGTTGATGAGGTGCGGCTCAACCGACAGGTCCATAGGCACCGTGCAGTTAACAACAGCGTGGTTGTTGTAGGACGAGGCCGAGCCGGGAGACACGCCGTTTTGCTCCGTCACAGGGATGAACTCCCCTGCCTGGGCCTGGCTGCGGGTGCTGGGGTTTTGAGGGGGAGGAGGAGAGGAGCTTTCGGAGACCAGGCTCTGTGATTTCTGGGGCTCGTGAGTCGGGGAAAGGGAGGCCGAGTCGCTTTGCGTGTCCTCGTCGTGTTCTCCAGAACCGTTCTGCGTTAAATGCCGGGCCAGGATGATCTCTGACTTGTTATCCATCTTGGAATACATGAAGGGCGGGTTGGACAGGTAGTTGGGGATGATTGGCAGCTCGGGCTCTTTGACTTCAGGCACTTCCTCCACTTCAACTGCAGTAATAATGCACACGAAACAACAACATTAGAAACCAGACAGATTATGGAGACTATTATATCACATGACATGAGATGACAAATCATATGTAATGATATGACAGGGGGAGGTAACAGGAGGGTAAGAAGTGCGTAGTTTACCTCCTAAGAGTCGTTTGATCTCGGGCTTGGATGTGAGCTGCGAGGCCAACTCATCCTTAGCTGTGAGGATTTCTTTGTCCGCTCCACAACTGAGTAAGTAGGACACTATGTGCTTATGGTTCCTCTTGCAGGCCCAATGCAGGCACGTCCTGGTGGGATTATTGGGGAGAGAACCACAGAGCTGACACAACTGTACGTAATTTGAAATTTCATACGAATATATAATAAAGGTACTAATGGGAATAGATTTGCCATGTGCCAGAGTAAGAGTTTGTGTTCCATAACTTCTGCTGGTGTGAGGTTACCAAAATAAAAGCATCACATATTTTAAAATGTCCCCAAAACACAAGCTGACAAGTTCTCTATTCACTATTTGACAAAGCCAGATAAAAAGTGGCACTTAAGGCAGAATGACCAGCCTCGCTCTGTCTCATGAGATCACACTTAATCCCCTTTAACAGCATGTTTAGCTGCACTGGACTTTCCAGCAATCCAACAGTAAATATTTACAAATCCGTGCAGCTAATTGGCATTGTGTTGTAATGAACCCAGCATTTTTATTATATATATTCTTTTGTCACTCACCATCCATTGATTTCGTTCTGTGAATTAACATTCACTCCACTCTCCACCAATGTCCGCACTTCGTCTATGTCCCCGATGGCAGACGCCTCTCTCAGACGCTCCTGTAATTCTTTATCCAACGAAGTGGTGGACATTTTGGTACAGGCTAACAGCGCTGCGAGATCATAGGATACACAAAAGCCTCTCGGATTAGGCTGTCAATACTAATCGCCTAACGATTTCCCCGCCGATGGGAGCACAGGTCCACTATAAATAGGCTAGCATTAGCTACGCGGCTAATCGGACCTGCTGGCTAGCTTAACGAGGCGCTAGCTCGTCGCATCAAACCGCTCCGGCTAACGTGTTGCTAATGTCTCCGTGTTGACGGTGCGGGTCTGAGGCGTTTCTACCGCGGGCTCCGTCCCCTGCGTTTGTTTCTATCACCGGTTCAAGTTGTACTACCACTGTCAACTCTCATTCAATCATTCACTCGGCGGTGTCAGAGGTCCGTTACTGGGCTGCCAGAAAACACCACCGCCTCATCGGGGGGCATGTTTAGATGTAACAACAGTGGGCACCAATGTTTGGTTCCCCTCTGAATACTTTCTATTATCCGACGCCTGTTGGTGCCACATCAACACATTCGTTCTATGTGACATTGCCATTAAGTAAATAACTCTAAATAATAACAGGTTAGATCAATGTTATTAACACATACACGTGTTGGTACCAGTAGCAAGTCACAAATAAGCATGGTTACATACTTATAAACCACATTAAATGTTCTATTAGTTTTTTTTTTTATTTTGTATGTAGTTTCACAGATTTTCACAAAAAAAAAGTTGAATTGCTATACCATTTTTTTGTATTAATTATAACCAATATGATGGTTTTAATATTGTTGCATTTACATGACTGACATTTTAAAGGTGCACTATGTAATCTGGGGGAAGGCATTTTAATAAGAAGAGACAGATATTCATTGACAGTTTGAAATAGCAAACTGAACATAAATGACAACACATTTTTATACTGTTTGACTTTGTTTATATTTGGCGGACCCTACCACCTCTTTAGCTTCAAACAGTGTTGTGGAGACCTTGTTGTCCTCTGAGAACAGCTTGTTTATTCAGTAATGGAGAAAATAAATATGTCTGAGTTTCATTCAACTAGTAAATATTGAAATTCAGAGTTTGAATTATTTGAATATTCTCCAAAAACTACAAAGTGCCTTCTTTGAAGTTACAAATCATTATTTTTGCAACTTGAGGTGCTGGTACCATTTTGGCTGTTAATAACATATAAAATGTCCTGCTTGTTTTGGGACAATGGGTCACCTTTAGGTTGTGTCACTTTTAGCTCTCCAGGGGAAAAAAGTTTGGTCTCTCTGTTTCCTATTGAATGAATTCGGAAGTGTGTGTTTGGTGTCTTGTGTTAATGGACGGTATCTTTCACGAATTTAGTCTGCTGCAGGTCCTACATTTGTCCACTGGATGGCGGTATAAAACTCCATCTTCTGCCTTGACGCCAGATGGAAATGCCAAACCTGAAAAGGTATATTATTGAATATTATCTGATTAATAAGCTAACTAACGTGATATACACAAAGTTAGTGAGGCTGTTTGTAAAAAAAATAGCTTTTGAATGGAGGGAACGCAGATTTACACGTCGTGGCGGTCCAGTCTTCATCAAGGTACACACAATATTATGCGGTCGTTTCCGGTGAAATCTGTCAAAATAAAACAATACAATTCTTTAGGATTTCTGTAAAAAAAAAAAAAACAACAACAATATATTAACTGACATTCATTTGTGTTTGTATGTGCGTATGGATGCATATAAGCACTGTGCAGTTCGCTTGACAAACGTCGATATGAGAGCATTGACTTGTACTTCCGGTTCAGAGGCTGAAGGTGCCGCTGCTTAACTGGTTGTAGCTGAACCATAAACGGGCGTTGTTGTCACGGCGTCTGCCATTTTGATTAGGTGTACTTTGCGCGCAATAGATGGTGTGAACGGGCTCTCCGGGAGATATCGTAGTGCTGTAAAATCAAGGCCACCTTATTGTCGGCAAAAATGCTGTCAGCAGCCCAGCTCCTCGACGAGTTAATGGGCCGAGATAGAAACTTGGCCCCTGACGAGAAGCGATCCAACGTGCGCTGGGACGACGAGAGCGTAAGTTAGCATTCCGGCTAGTTTCTAGTTATCCTAGCTAGTTTGGCAAGCTAACATGAGACAAAAGGTTGACATTCTTGCGTAACTAATGTGGGGGTTGGCTTAATTAAGGTATATGTGCAGAGATGCCTGTCAGCGAGGTTTAGTAATGACTCCCGGAGTTGGTATACTGGCATTGTGAGTGTTGTGTAGGCACGCGTGGTTGATGGCATCAGAGTATGCTAATGCTAACAGCGCTGATTGCTATTTGGCTTAGCAGGCTGCAAACACTGCGAAATAGTGACATACTCCTGCTCTGCCAGCGTTAGCTTTTAAAGAGTTTATATGTAAATGACCATTAGTGCTTTTTCCTATTTTTGGACTGTGTATGTAATGCAAACGGGTTACTTTATACATGAGTATGCGATATTAGCATTTAATTAACTTTAGGACTGACTTGTATGGCACATTTTAACACAATTAAGAGTTAATCCAATACAACAGGTGGTAGAAGAGATGTCTATAAAGGAATTCTGTTCGAAATAACCTAAACCCCTCCTATCTTCCTCTCAGGTATGTCGATACTATCTGTGCGGCTTCTGCCCAGCTGAGCTCTTCACAAACACCCGCTCTGACCTGGGTAAGTCCAGAACTTGTGTGTTGTGTATAAGCTTGTTCAAACACAGCAGATCCTGACATGCAGCTGTTACATAATCTGAAATAGTAAAGCATTCTGACTTATTTCCTTTTCCAGGCCCTTGTGAGAAAATCCATGATGAAAATCTCAGGATAACGTAAGTTTGATCCCCCCCCCCAATTATTTGTGTGCATCTTGATTATATCAACCCAATAAACATTTCTGATCCTGGTGTCTCCAGATATGAGAAGAGCTCTCGGTTCATGAAGGAGGGCTATGAGCGAGACTTCCTGCGCTATCTGCAGTCGCTCCTGGCAGAGGTGGAACGGCGGATCCGCAGAGGGCATGCTCGGCTCGCGCTTTCCCAGGCTCAGCAGAATGCAGGGGTTTGTTCAGTTTCTAGACAATTTTATTTATTTTAACTCCTGCTTCTCATCGCATTCAAAGCAAATTATGCGGCTTGTGTGTTTGTACTTGAGGTACTGTATTTATTTATGAGTGTATTTCTCTTTTCCAGCAAGGTCCTGGCCCGTCAGGAAAGAATGAGGAGAAGGTTCAGGTCCTAACAGAGAAGATCGAAGACCTGGTTGTACAGGTTTGTAACAATAACAGTGAAATTAAATGGATATCTACACTATATTGCCAAAACTATTCACTCACCCATCCAAATGGGTTGCCAACTTTCTTCAGAATCCATCGTAACAGACCTCCAAACTTCATGTGGCTTTCAGATTAACTTTAGAACAGTGCATAGAGAGCTTCATGGGATGGTTTTCCATGGCTGAGCAGCTGCATCCAAACCATACATCAGCAAGTGCAATGCAAAGCATTGGATGCAGTGGTGTAAAGCACGCAGCCACTGGACTCTAGAGCAGTGGAGACGTGTTCTCTAGACTGACGAATCGAGCTTCTCCATCTGGCACTCTGATGGACAAGTCTGGGTTTAGTGGTTGCCAGGAGAACAGTTCTTGCCTGACTACGTTGTGTAAAGTTTGGTGGAGGGGGGATTATGGCATGGGGTTGTTTTCCAGGACCTGGGCTTGGCCCCTTAGTTCCAGTGAAAGGAACTTTGAATGCTTCAGCACACCAAGAGATGTTGGACAATTCCATGCTCCCAACTTTGTAGGAACAGTTTGGGGATGGCCCCTTCCTGTTCCAACACGACTATGCACCAGCGCACAAAGCAGGGTCCATAAAGACATGGATGAGAGAGTTTAGTGTGGATGAAATTGACTGGCCTGCACAGAGTCCTGACCTAAACCTGATAGAACATCTTTGGGATGATTTAGAGTGGAGACTGAGAGCCAGGCCTTCCTGTCCACCATCAGATTGTGACCTCACAAATGCACTTCTGGAAGAATGGTTAAAAAAATCCCCTTAAACGCACCTAAACCTCTTCCCAGAAGAGTTATAGCTGCAAAGGGTGGACCAACGTCATGTTATGGATTAAGAGTGGGATGTCACTTAAATTCATATGTGAGTCAAGGCAGGTGAGTGAACACTTTTGGCGATATAGTGTATACAATTAATGACATGTTTAAGTGAAATGAGGGCATACTGTCATTTGAATGTCACGTGTGCCTTTGCCAGATTGTGTAAAACCTCGAAGATGCAGCAATGAAAGTCTTTATCCTGAAAATACTGAAATGTGCTTTGAACATTCCACACTATTTTCTTAATGATTTAGTCGTCGGTGTGTTGAGATTGAATGGCGGGTGTAATTTGTCTGTTTTTGCTTTTGCTCAGATTGAAGAGCTGGGGTCGGAAGGTCGTGTGGAGGAGGCCCAGGGAATGATGAAGCTGGTGGAGCAGCTGAAGGAGGAGAGGGAGCTGCTCAGCTCCACCCCCTCGGTGAGTCAGCTAACTCCAGGTTAATCAGCCTACAGGTGCTGGTCACATAATGCTATGTGATGATGCACGTCTTTTAATATTTTAATACAAAAAGGAAAACTGCACATCGAATAAAAATGATGATTGGGTTTCATAAAGTTTACTTGAAATAAAGTGTAAATTGGATGAGCAGTTATCCTCCCAGGCAGAAATGTAGGTCTTATTACATCAGTGGCCTGTGATGTAACTGATATCTGCTTTTACTGCAGACCATCGAGAGCTTCGCAGCCCAGGAGAAACAGATGGAGGTGTGTGAGGTGTGTGGGGCCTTCCTCATCGTGGGCGATGCACAATCTCGAGTGGACGACCACTTGATGGGCAAGCAACACATGGGCTACGCCAAAATCAAATCCACCGTAGAGGAGCTCAAGGTAACAGCATTTCATTGTTCCACACATTTACTGTGACATTTCATACATAGTATTTGTCACAACAGACTATAATGCTCCACCGAAGAATGGTTATAAAGTGGGCTGTTTTACCTGGACTGTGTTTTATTTACATTATTTGCACTTTCTCTTGCGTAGGAGAAACTACGGCGCCGTTCAGAAGACCCCCAAGGTGAAAGCCCAGCACTCAAGAAGGACAGAGAAGACCGTGAGCGTGAGAGGGAGGAAAGGGAGAAAAAGCGCAAAGAGGAGGAAGAGAAGGAAAAGGAGAAAGAGAAGGAACGTGAGAAAGAGAAGGAACGAGAGAGGGAGAGGGAGCGCGAGAGGGAGCGAGACAGAGAAAGAGACCGGGACAGAGATCGAGACAGAGAGAGGGACAGGGACAGAGACAGAGACAGAGACAGGAGGGCACGTCGGAGCCACTCCAACAGCCGCCACTCCAGCCGAGCGTCAGACAGAAAACGGAGCAGATCCCGTGATCGCCGGAGGTCCAGAAGTCGAGACAAGGACAGAGAGAGGGAACGCAAACGCAGCAGGTGCGGTTGACTATCCTGATACACACTTTAAGTTCCTATTTATGACAACAGAGACAAGTTAACAGTAGTTTGATCAGAATTTATCTTTTATTTTGACTGCCTGCACTCCCAGCTGGTCCGCAAAAAGAAAACTCGAGAGTCAGGCTTGTTGTCACATTGTTATTACAAGCCTGCGTTAATATCTGACAGGTTAATGAGTCCTCACTTTAATTTTTTTGACAGAGGCCAGTTCTGAAAAGCATTTGTTGTTTGGGCTGTTGGAACCTTGTTGTGTGTGCCACAAACATTATAATTATTGGGTACATTTAGTTTACTGCTGATGGTCCTAATTAGAATGATGAATGTCATCAAAATGTCACTTTTTTGCCCTAATTAAAAAGAAGAAAGCATCTTTTAAACTGATATTTTAATTACCAGGTTTCGAGTAGTGAGAACTGAGGTGGAAAACATCCTGGTAATTTAGTCACAGCTTGATGACAGCTGATGCCCAGTGAACGAGGGCGGCATGATATGCATCGTTAGGAGGTTTTGTATTATAGGCTATTCATCTCCTTCTGTGAAATTCTAACTGATAGTAGATAGTATGGAGCCATGTTGTTTGCATACACTTAACAAGCAGGTGACTGAAAGTTGGTTTGTAATTCACCAATTAACATGAAAAACATGTGCAGCCAGTTATGTATATATAAATATGTAACTGACTTTGTGTGCCATTGCACGAATAGACAGGATTCAACAAAAACATTATTTTATCTTTTAGTACATCTCTCACTTGTTGCCCGGATGACTTATTCTCCTCCCTTTTATTCAGGAGCCGGGACAGGGACAGGGAGAGGGAGAGGAGGCGAAGTCGCGAGCGCTCCGACAGGAAGCGTCGCTCCCGCAGTCGTGACAGAAGGAGGTCACGCAGCTCGGAGCGCAAATCCCACCGCCATCGCAGCCGCAGCAGGGACAGAGACCGGGACAGAGAGCGGTCATCCAAAGACAAAGGTGAGGACTTTGAAGCAGCTTTGGTGTCAGTGTTGAACGTTTGGAAAAGACTTAATTTTAACTGTCATTTTAGGAATATTGTGTGTTCCAGTCGAGTTGGGAAACACTCCTTGAAGGCAGTGTGGTGGTTTATCTACACAGTTACATTTTGATTGACATGTTTGCATATGGTGTGTTGATGCGCAGACCGTAAGACAACCGAGGAGAGGAGCAGCTCTAAGAAAGACAAGCACTCCGATGGTGACGCAGCTTCCATCAAGGCTTCGTCGGAAGCAGAACCAATGGAGACGGAGGCGGCTGCCTCTGCCTCCTCCCCGCTGCTTAACGGCCAGCAAGAGCTCCTCCATTCTGAAGGTGACACTCAGTCCAATTAAAACTGATCTGATAGGACCTCAGATCAGGCTCAGGTAAGTGCGTCCTCCTCCTCGCTCCCCCCTGGCTCTTAACCCAACCCTCCACCCTTCCATGACCCCCATTTCCCCCTTCCCACCCTCTGACCCTCCTGCCTCTCCCTCCCTGTTTACGTTCAGTTCAATGCCTATGATTTTGTCTTATGTACTGTATGCATATATCTTTATCCTGTTTTCGAATAGTGCATCATAAGTATGCACTGAAGATGAAGGACTAGGCCCGATGAATGAGAAAACATTCACACAAAGCCAAGAGGGAAAGGCCAGTGTAGCCCTGAGGTACCCCTCGTTTTGTATCGGTCTTTGATCCATATAGATGTTTATTTGTCTTTTTGGACCAGATGGCAGAAAAAAAATATTAAGCAGTCCAGTCAAACATTTTCCTGCCTGTATTTTACCTGTTTTCATTTATTTATTATTTTTTACTTTGAAGAAGGAAAATGTAACTATTTTGGATTTTCTGAGATATTACCTAACATGTAGGGCGAAAATTGAGCCACTGTGTGTCTACATGTTGGGATTCTTCCTGCTCACATGTGGACACACAGACATAGTCAAAGCTGTATGTGACAAACCAAGCCATTTCTTTGACTCATAACTCAAATGCCATGGATTTGTTGTCCAGCTTACTGTGCCTGATGATGCCATGCAGTGTGTGTTTTGGGGGGGTGTTATAGCACCGGGGGGCCTTACGTAACTAACTAACTGGAGGGGTAGGGTTTATCGAATGAATTGCAGCTGACTTCCATACCTCACACAGCGTTGGTGTTGTGAGCGAGACCACATGAGAAAAGGGCAAATTAAAAATCATGGATACTCTCTGACTGTCAAACTGTGCAGGTATTCACCCCAGGTACTCCTTTCTCTACCCACATCCATTTCTGAATGCTGTTGCCTGTCAGAAAAAAAACAATTCTGTACTTCTGCAGAACATGAACATGAAAGCTTGACTGTGTATATTTTTGTATTGTCTTTCTTTGATTTTTTTCCTATTTGTTAATTTTGGGATATGTTTGGGGGAAAAAGTCATTCTATAGAAATGTCAGACACATTTTTTAAATGCAGAGATGCACAAACCGCCTGTTTGATATGCCTACGCCAACTGCTGAATTTGTCTAGATTTCCCTGTAGTTTTCTCTTAGAACATTTTTCATGTCATTTTTTCATGCTGTTTGTCTCTAACCGTAAAGGAATAGATCACCCCAAAATCAAAGTGACTGTGATTTTTCTCTTACCCACCGTGCTATTTATCCATCCAGATTGTTTTGAATGGAATGGCTGTAGAGATATCTGAATCTTTAGAGTATAATGAAATTGGCTCAGCTTGTGGTGCTGAAATCAGCAAAAAAACGCCATGTGGAAAATTCAACAGCCGTGTCCCTGTCCAGAAATCCTGAACTAGTTATAATCACAGGCCTTGTTGTGAGCAGTTTCATATCTAAACCATTTTCTGTCTATCGAACTATAGCTGGTGGTTGGTGGGTGTAATTCAGTAATAAAACGTTTCCTACATAAAACAGCTCACAACACAGCATTGGTGTGATCCTTGATTTGTGCAGAGACACACTGAAATAGAATTTTATCAAATCAATTTTTCTGCAGCGCACAAGCCGACTGCCATCTAGTTCCGTTATACTCTAGAGAAGGCAGACATCGCTGTGGTTGACATCTCCAAAACTCTGCAACTTGTACCAAAACAATCTTGATACTAAATATTTATTCTTCTTTTTCTGGGTGAACTGTCCCTTTTTTAATTGATCATCAAATCTGCAAAAGAAAAGCTGAAGTGCAGTTTGGCGTGAGGAATATCAAACAGGTTTATCACCATTTTCAATAACGCTGGTGATCAAACCTTGTAGACTTTTTGCCAGACTGATCTTAAGTGCACACGTATGATCAAAATGATACAGTTAACAAATTCAGAAATATGTACATAATATCAGCATATTCTGGCTAAATTAAACAAAGAGCCAGTATGAGGATAGTATTTTAAGTGTCTCTTGTTTATGAGCTACACTTTCCTCTGTGACTAAATTGAGGGATGTTTTAAGTCTTTGTGTGGACAGTCTTGTTGCTCCAGTAGCAGCAGAAGTTGCTACAAGCACTTGTTGTGGGACCTTTGCTAACATTTGCATTTTGTGGACATTTTTGCTCAACAGGGGAAGCTGGGATTACTGGTGGAGGAAGACGTTGAAGAGCGCACCCATCCTTAACCTGAACCTGACACTTCGCTGCTTAAAAACAAGGTGAACCACAGATGTGTAGTGGCTTATTTAAAAAAAAAAACAACAAAAAAGACCATACATGTGTAAATGAGAAGGGGGGAGGGGGGTAACAGTATTGATCCTGTTCCATTACCTGTCTATATTTTGGGCTGGATGAGGGTAGTTGTGGTTCATCTGATGTAATTCTTGGTCTAGATGTCAGCCAGGCATCACTTTAAATACCAAACTTGGAGGAGAACTTCATTCTGGGTTTTTTGTGTTCTTCTTTTGAGAATCTTTACACGTCCTCCTTGTTTTCTTGACATTTAGTAAAAATGAAATAAAAATAAAAAACGTGCTTGTGGTTTGTTTTGGTTTGTCAGGTTCCGCCTCACTTCCTTACCTTTTTTTTAAAGTCAGTTGAACGCGTATGTACAATGTTAGTCCCGTGACAGGGCGTGTCTCTTTTCTCCTCCACTTAGAGCTCACATTGATTGCTCGTGTCCCCTTACTGTAAAATATACTGATTAAATTTGATCAAAAAGATTTTGAAGACTGAAGATTTGTTTAATTTTGCTCTGCTTTTAATGTTCATGTTGTCTCGATGAATAAAAAGTAAAAACTTGTCAATGCGTTTTGTCTTTTTTTGTTGTTTTTCCCCCTTCATTCAGATCATCTACCTCAGTGTTTTTGTTTTTTTTTTGTTTTTTTTTAAATCCTAGCTGGGTCCCTGCTACAACACCCCTGATTCAAGTGAATGGCTCGTTATCGGGCTTCAGCAGAGTTTGATGAGGAGCCGATTATTTGAATCAGGCGCGCTGGAGCAGGAAAACCTCTAAAACATGCCCCCAGGAATGGGATTAAAAAACGCTGATCTACCAGAACAAAAATGTCTATTTTTGTTGAAGCAAAAGCAGGTTAGCACCATGAATGGGAAACTGGGAATCACCAAAAAAAGTGAGACTTCTAACCCTCTTTTGAGCAAGTTCAGTTCCAGCCAGACTTCTCTGGGTTTTGAAGTTTATCCAGTATTTTGTCTTCCCGTCAAAAAGGGTAAGTGTTTTCCTACAAACGGAGTGAAACAAAAGACCTGAGGCCTTTACAGAGAGGCAGGCTTTCTAGCTCACCTGGAAAATTTTGCAGGGCCAAAGCTGGCTGTCTTTAAATCAGATCTAAAGGGAACATTACAAAAAGCTCAAGATGTTGATCTGGCCTTCAAAGTCCTGGGATCAAATCCAGCCAAGCATCTGTGGGACGTGCCAGAGGAGGTTTGTAGAGGTCTATGCCGGCAGAATCCTATTTGGATAATGGTTGATTAATTGTCTTGTATATTTAAAAGGACCCAGGTAAGCCAGGTACAACATTTGCAGATGTTGCTGGACAAACTTTCCAACATCTACCAGGCTATGAACTCCATGAAGTCGTCTTCCTCTTCTTCATCTTGCTGAACCTGCTAGTCTGCGGCTGTCACCAAATACATTGTAACCAAAGTCGACCCCTCTGTCCAGCCTCTTATTCCTCTCCTCTTGTAATTGAGTGAGAACACACTTCACAAGTGTCAGGTTACTGCCAACCCCAGTGCTGGCTGGAAGCCATCGAACTTGTAGGACATAACTGAACATTTTCATTAGTCAGCGGTGGCGAAAGCCTCATGGTTTGTGCTGTCTACCCGAAAAAGTCAACGGATACCACTGTACTGAAGATCTCAATACAGATGTACCAAGACAAGTTTTGATTCATACTATCTTATTACTGTTTTATCTATGGCAGTTAAGTTGTATTTGGTCTTTGTGAAGTGTAAAACTTTAATGTCAGTGCTTCTACACCGCTGATGACCAGACATATTGTGCTACTGGATTGTCATTCAGGTACACTTAACATCACATTAATCCCACACAATGAATTGTTTCCCCTCGTTCCCATCCATACAGTATATACCCCCAACACTGCCAACATACCGGGCCTGGTGTTTTTCCTTGGTGCCAACCTTTTTTCCTGCCCAGTTGCCTGTGGAGACAGTGGCCAGAGTTTGCTGGGGTTCATCATTTGACTTATTCACGTTAGTCACCACAGACTGTGTGAAATAAAGCCAAGAGAGGAACACTGCAGACATACTTAAGAAGTGTTGTTGTAATTTAAGTAGACGTTAAAAGCAACCAGAATGCTGTCACAGATTAGGATCAGAAAAATATCAGTAATCCAAGAAGGGTCAGTTCACATGCAAAACTGTTTGGAGTGGCGCCCACTGCTATTAGGAAGGAGGTCATTTGTGAAGTTACAAGTTCCTAATTGATATTAATAATCTGCCCGATCATCCTCATCACTGACTCGGCTGCGTCCGGAGCTGCTCCCCAGGTTAATAGGGTGATTACGGGTGCAGTGTATTATGATCACTGTGTGCGATGTGGCCCCATCTTCCACGGCTGAAAAGGCTTGAAATGAAAGAAAGGAGAAAAAAAAAAAAGCCTGCCTCTTGTCCTTTGGCAGTGTTGGGTGTTTTGAAAAAAAAAAAAGAAAATGACTTTGGGCCCCACGAGCAAATTATTCCTCAATTACACGTAACCGTCCTTGATTGTGCAGGTGGACTCTCTCTGTTCACCTGAATCTCCACTGTCCCAGAACACCAGAGCAGCAGGTGGGCTTCAGATGGTCTGTTCAACTCCTGGGACGGACGCTGAAGTATGGCACCCGTAGAGAGGGAGGGCTGGGTTGAGACTGATAGATTGTCACCAGGCAGCATTAGAGAAGCCTGGTTAGGAGCTGGTCTCATGGGAACAAAAACTGACTCTGTTTTCAGCTTCATTATGTAAAGAGTGGGCTTTATAATGTTGTATCTTTGCTGTAGGTAATAATACACTGCAACAACAAAAAATGTCCTCTTACTGAACAGCAGGAGGCAGTATGTACCTATTTTCAGGGGACAGTCTCCCAGCAGTGCAGACACTATTTCTATCCATTTATTGTGCCTATTATATCATGTACAGTCACACACACACACACACACACACACACACACACTCTAGCAGGCAGGAATAACTCACTACAACGATGCCACACTCGAGCAACATGAACACCCAGCCCTCTCTGCAACACACAACACACCTGTACATGTCATTAGGAAAAGCAGTATTTGCCCCCTGGGGGGCACGAGTTGCAGCAAGTGGGGGAAAAAAGATAGTGAGCTGAGATGAAAGAGTGATAGAGCAGGAAACAATGGGAGAGATGGAGGTGGTGCGCCTGATGTGATGCTGAATAACCGGGGTGAAGCGGGATAATGGAGATGGATCCTCTCCACTCCTTCCCTGCTCTCTTCGCACAGTTGGTCTCGCAGCGAAGGTCGAGAGCGCGCAGATTATGCAGCAGAGAAGGCGATTCATCAGTGCTGTCAGCGCACTGTCTGATTAATGATCTAAAACTCACACACACACACACACACACACATACATACACACTAGAGGCTTATGTCAGCTGTCAGTCAGCTCTGATGGGGGAATATAATTTCCCCCTAAAGGCCTCTGTCAGTTGTGCTGAGCTGGTTGCCTTATCGCGCGACTCCTCGTACAGCTGTACAGCTCGCACTCCGTCTTCTGGTGCTTCCCTTTATATTATTACAGGTGATGATGTAGTGTCCTCAGGCACTTCAAGTGCACACTCCTGACATTGCAGGCATAGCAGAAATACTGCTGCATTGGGTTTTTTTTTTGTTTTTTTAGACAGCTGCAAATCTGAGGTGATTTTTGCCAAACATTTTGAGCCATATAGGATAAGTCTTGGGGAGAACTACTGCACATGGGGAACAATTAGTACGAAGCCTTCTGTAGCTCTGGAGGACGCCGTAATCGGATAACTTGTCTCCGGTGATGTTACTTTGTGTTTAAGTTGCACTGTGGGCAATGGAGGCACCAAGTTTTGAAAAAGCGGTCCAGTAAATACCGACATCGGGCTGTGGGAACGAGAGATTTGTGAGTGTTGAGGAGCTATTGTTGCCAGGCAGATGTTCATGAGCAAGAAGAGGAAGGATGAAATGATGCAGGAAAGGAAAGGAAAGGAAAGGGCTAACTGTAGGGAGGGGGCACTGTTGGACTCATGATTGACAATTTAAAAGCAAATGCTCAGAATCTATACGGAGCAACCCCGATATCTCACCTCTTTCCATCCACATTCCTTTTCCTTTTCAAAAGCTGTTGCCTTCATTACCCACAATGCAGCTTAGCCATTACTTTTTCCACTCATGCAGCAGTGCTCCCTATAGAAGAGCATACCTTAATGTGTGAAACTGGTGGTTTCCCTTTCAGCACAAGCAAGACCTCATCACGATACATGTGTGTTATAGAGGCTGGTTTAACGGCAAATATCACAATTCAGTGTTTTCTTCTGCATTCTGCGAGATCTCACGAGGATCTGGCCCTGGTTAGCTGCCTAGCCTGCCCTGAGTCCACAGCAGAGACCCTCAGTGACGGGTCCCACAGTTGAACAGTGTCACCAGACACATTTCTACTGTTGCGTGTACATACGGTCATGTTGCCTAACCCCAGCCTGGAGCTGTTGGACCATCCGACAAGCACCTGCGGCATTATTGTATGATCCTTGTTCTGTCATGTGGGAACAGATTCTTTTGATGTAATGCTGTTCAGAACATCACTACAGCGAGCTGAGCCTCTAAAAGCCCCAGAGAGTTGAGTCTTCTGCCGTCTACCAGACTCAGCAGAGGTTCAACCTCATCACTTTCACAGAGGGAGGATTCATCGCAGGTTATGTGAATGCTTTTTAGACTGTCTGGGTTCAGCTGGGCATTCGGTGGTTTTCACCTGCACGATGTGATATCAGCTTTCTTAACGGCACTAATGGAAGCGGAGTGGATCGGGCTTCAGCGTTTGCACTGCACTCGGTCTCTCCTTCCCTCAGCAGATGGCTCCACCGCAGGAATGGGCTCGGAATCAACGAATAACAGCCGAGCAGCTTTTTTTTTTCTTTCCCTTTCTGCGCTTCTCTCCGACCATCTCTTCCTTTATGTTCTCTCTTTTTCCTTCCCCTCTTTTTCTTTTTTCGCCTGCAGTGTTTTTGAGGTACTGGCTCGCAGATGAGCCGGCAGGAGCCGGGGCGGCAGCCAGTGAAGAGTCTTCAGTCCTCCCACCTGAACGTCTAAGTCCTTTTGTAGGCGTTGGAGTGAGGACAAGCCTGTCCCCTGCGCTGTCTCCTTGTCTGAAAGCTCAAGAAGGAATAGTTTGGACACAGAGACTGACAAGAGGGTAGAAACTGGAGGGAAATTTTTTTTCTTGCTCTGCAGAATGACTTGCACTCCTTTTATAGGAGGAGACTGGATTTTGGAGCATGTTGGGAGGAAATAATGAGAGACGCGGGCGAACGTTCAGTGAAACCCTGAAATTGAGAGAAACAGTTGAATCTTTAACACGGTCGGAGTCAGAACAAGGTGGATGAGTGATGTGGAAAGCAGATACAGACTACTTGTGGCTAAATTGCTCACTGTGATATGTGGGTGAAACCTATTTCGCCTCACACGCACTTCGGAGATACAAGGCGATACCGGATCATCCGCCGGTGTAACCCTGTCTCCATGGCGACGGCTCAAGCTGACCTTGCCTAATTTGTATCCGAACACTCGACAGTCACGCCGCGCGGCGCATGCACACACACACACAAACACACACACACACAAATATGCACCTGGCGAAGTGAAAATTATCTCGGCACACAGAGCTAACAGACCTGCCCTTGTGTCTACACACACACACACACTGTGACCGTTTGATTTGTTTTTCATGTAAAACCGAAGATAACAAAGGCTGCAAAGCAAACGTGCGCTTCATCTGGGCTGCAGGGTGACTTTTTAACCCTGCGGTGAGCTCCAGCATCATTAGAAGACCCTGTAAGTCTCCCCTCCCCCCGTATTTGGTTATTGATCTCAGATAGTTGCACCTGAAGGTGTGTCTTTGCAAGAATCCATGATGCCCCTTTTTAATCTCTGTCAGTCGTGAGTGATGGTTGGGCTCCAGGCTCACTAGTATTGACCCACTCTTTGTTTGTTGACTGATTGATTAATTTTCCATTTGTATGGAGGGGGATTGATTGATCTCACCGTTATGTGTTCCGGATCTAAAGATGATCTATTTGTGATTTTACTGCTTTAACTTAGCGGTAATGTCGTTTTCAAGAAATCACAACTCAAGATAATCCACAGACCCTCGTTGTGAGCAGCTTCATGTAGGAACCGTTCTGTTCTTCTTTAAACCGATCTACACCACATCACCGCACAGAAAAGAAGTACATATCTACTCATGGATACTCGTACTTGTGACAGTGCGGGTTGTAAACATTAATGGCATCCTCCTACAGCTGAGCTGTAACCTCCACGACGAGGACTTTTCAGTGATACAGAAGAACAACGGTTACCTCCGCCAAGACATTTATTTTCCCACCCATGCCCATTTTATTTGTTGGTTGGTTGGTTTGTTAGCAGGATTACACAAAAACTACTGAACAGATTTTCACAAAACTTGGATGGAAGATGCGTCTAGGCCCAGAATAGACCCCCTAAACTTTTGGTGTGGATCCAGATAGAGGGACAGATCCAGGACTTTCTTCACGCTTTCTTTAAAAATGTGAATTTTGTCAGCCATTTTCATTCATTTCTTAGAGAATAATCCATGGATCTCGACTTTGAGCCTAAGCCGAGCTCTATCTCGTTCCATTATATCTGAGACAATGCAGACGTCTCTGCTTTTCCTTTTTACTTAAGGTCAACGTGAAGCGCTTTTCATTCCATTATTCCAGCTAGTGCTTTGTCCATAATGACTTTTCTGCCGGGGTGTTTGACAAACACATGCACGCCATATTTGCTCAACACAAACACCCACTCCTCCAATGTTCCCCTCACACGTCTCCTCTCCAGGAAATTGCTGATGTTGCGTTTTTGTTTCGCCCCCACCCCTCCTCATTCACAGCACACTTTTCCAGCCCATGAATTATGTATCTGATTAATTAGGCTCATCATTACAGTATATGGTCAACTGTAACCCCCCCGTTCTATTTCAAACATAAATTGGACCTTCTTTTCTTTTTTTTTTTCCTCCTTCCCCTCCTCTCCTGCCGCCATTGTCGGCTGTGTGTTACGGATGAGAGGAGCGGCCCTGGGTGTTTGTTGTACCCCTCGGGATGCTGCGTGGCGTCGCGCACGGGGAATACAATGAAATAACAAGATAACAAGATAAAAGCCTCGTGGTGGACTTCAAAGCGGAACAGCGGTTTGAATTGAAGCGGAGTGAAGCACCCTTCGGGCCTTGGCGATTATAAAAGAAAACGTCTGCGTTCGTGGAAGACGATGGCGGGGCTCCGAACGGGATGTACAGACACGGGGCGTGGACACACAGCTGTGCACGTGATGGTTGTGATATATAAACACCTTCCTGGGCCTCACGCAGGAATGCCTCAACCTGCCTCTCAGTGCCCGGGCTAGTTTATCCTCGGTGGAGTGATCCGCAGAAGCCATATTAATCCCGGACTAGCGCAAACTGCATTGCACCGCCTATATTACCTCCTTCCTTTTTCTCGCGAGGCAGTGTCAGAGGCGCGAGTAACCTGGAGGTGTAAATCAACCCCAAACCTGTAATTCCTGGCAGACCGCGAGTCTCTTAGCCCGAGGTGCTGTCTGTGCAATAAATTAGCTTAGCAGTTATTGATCCGCGCCGTGCTCACGGGGGTGGGCTGTCCTGCCACCTCAGAGACAGTAAAACGCACATGCGAGCGCTCATGCTTATTAAAAGAGGCAGGAAGGTGGGTGGGTGGAGGGGGGGTGATACTCGAGAAGTGCTCTGCAGATGCCACAAGCGAAGCTCACCCTCTTCGACTCTCTCTCTCTGTCAAACATTCGCGCTCGCATTTTAGCCAGCTTTAATGCACTGCTCTCGCACCACGAAGCAATGTGAGGGTGTTGGGAGGCGGCCTCCGCATTGTGAATGCTTTGGCCTTTCATCGATCGAGGGCTTCAATAGCTCCGCATCGATCGCCCCTCTTTCCCTTGTACAGAGATCAGTCATGTACCTGTCTGCTGACGCTCTGTGGCCGGCAGCGCTCTCTTTTATGCTTGCCCAGCAGTGAGATTATACAGACAGATCAGTGATAGGCAAGGTTTAACACGCTCGGCTCTTATGCTAATTGACGACGTGGCTCCGAGCGATACTACGCCCTAGAAGATTCCTCGCCACTGCTCGGCTGCTAACAGAGTCAGATGATCGGCGTGATGTATGGCGTATGTGTGCGCGCCTTTGCTCACTTTTCCGGTAATCACCCCCATGTGCGTCTGAGGTGAGAAATGAAGCGCGGATGCGGCGTAATCATGCAAATCGACACCTGGCAAGGATATTTACAGGGCGATGCCGGACACCAGCAAGGCCGACCTCCTCCTGACTGATTTACTCGCCCCCCCGTCCCTGTGAACGACACCGCAGCAGTCATGTAAAGGATGACGGGGAAGGAGGGAGACAAGCAGAAAGGCAGCACAGAGTAGGAGAGGCTGATTAATAGACATCAGATGTGTGAAAGAAGCCGAGGAGAGAAAAAAAACCCAGATGAAGTCGTTGATTGCAGAGCGGCTTGGTGTGTTTGGTGCAGAGTAGACGGCATGTTCCGTGTTTTCAGACTCATTTGTAAATTACTTGGCAGCTTTCTCTCTGAAGTCTAGATCTCAAACTGCCAACATTTTGGGTTTGAAACATGACAACGTGAAACATGGCAACCCAGAAGCCTGAAGCCACAACAAAATGTCGGCTGTTAACGTTGCCATGCCATACATAGGCTACCATATTGACATTCCAACATCACTTGTATTGTCACGTTGACATTAAAGTGATGACATGACTTCCATGTCGGGAGGTTGAGGGGACGATGGTGGATTTAGGGCGACGTGGCTGCCAGTGGCCATAGTTCGATATTCCAACATTTGTAAGTGTGACACCAGTGGATATTTTTGAGGAGATATCGGGGCAATTTCCTGCCTCGTTTGTGTCGACAGAACCAGATATTTTGAGCTAAAAACATGTCATCCTTGCACTGACTGAGTGGTTTTTGCGCTATGTCAACATAAAATTGGCGAGACAGGTAGAGATGCAACATCAACAAATGTAGAGTTTCAACATACACATGGTTTGCAGACATTAGTTCGAGTGGTTGGTAGCATACAGGCATAGGCTAATACACAAGGCAGCTATTATGTGTTATCTATTATTTGTCAAACAGCTTTTTGTTAATGTTGAAAATAGAAACTAAGCCTTTATTTTTAGCTGGGGACGATCGTCAGCTTGGTCTGGCTCTATCACTTGATTCTCGCTGCAGCAACTTCCTTTGGACTGGAGTACCGCTTGTGAATTACTCCCACCTCTTTTTTTTTCTCACACTCATCCGCATCAGCTAGCAGGCAAACACTTTCCCTACCCATGCAGTCCACTCGTCATGTGGCATATTCGCCCGCACACGCACGGACATAGCGGTGACATCATAACGGACCTGCCAAGCAGAAGCAGTTTCGCACATGTTAATGGCGGAATTAAGTTTATCGAGTGTGCATCGGAGTATTCGGTGCGCGTACATGGGAGTTGCCGTGTCCAAGTGTGTGCTTGTGTGTGTGTGTGGTTTTTTTTTTTTTGAGGATGAAGTCAATGAGTCCTGACATTTGCACTGATGTGCACTGAAATAGAAAATACAGTGCAGACCGAGAACACCTGACTCTCACCTCAAAACGGGGGAGCAGGTCCACTCGACAGGTCTTCACACAAGCACACAAATGTACAGTACATGCACACTCATGCACACAGTGTTCACACCCAGAGAACATTCAGCTTGTATTGGGGTTAAGCATTTTGATATATAGCTCACGCTGGATGTTCAGTGCCCGACACTACTCACCTCCCTCCCAATGGAGAGTGAGGTGAAGTCATGTAGTCCATGAAACAAAACTGCAAAAAAATTAAAATAAACATAAAAAAATGGCTCCATAGAGCTCATCGGCATATTCCAAGTCTCCGGAAGCTTCATGATCCCATAATGATTTGGAAAAGACCACATTTTAAAGCTAAAACTGATTGTTCTGACACGTCTTTGAGGGTCAATTGATTCTCACTAGGTCCATCCCAGAATTGAAGCCAGCAGTGAAAAACGGACTAACTCCATACGTTCTCTGCTGCGTGTGCACAGATGAGATCAAACTTTCCAGTTTAGAATTGAATTTGGATTCTTCCAGATTGCTTGAAGGTTTACAGGTGAATAAAAAAAATAAAGGTGTGCATGTGCAAACACACACTCTCAGCTGATTAACCGCATGCTAGCACTGCTTACTTATTAGTGTTTACATGAGGTTCAAAACTTGAAACAACATATGGATGCAAAGCGTTGCCGGGCGGTGGCACTTTATTAGCGCGATGGCCCCCCGGCCCGATGCACACACACGCACGCACGCACACACCAATGCCGCTCGCCATTTCTAACATTATCTCCTGAGAATGCAGAGCGGCCAGCGGCGAGTGGACAGCTACTCTGGCCTTTTTCTTTCAGCCGACTGTGCGCCATATGTGCAGGAGAGAGAACATCTGCCACAGAACAGAGAGGATACATGCACGAGAACAGCACTACGCGCGGGTCGCACTCCTGTAAAAACAGATGAACTGAGGAAATGAGCCCACTGTGTCACTGTGTCGAACCAGTCCACTGTAAAACCTGCCCAGGAACAATCCTCCACACAGAGTGCGATGGATAAATAACAGTGAGTTCATTCGGAAGGGGAAATTAGATATTGTTTGGATTGCTATGACTTGACATGAAGGGCTTTGTTCTCTAATTGTGTGACTGTCTTATTTATTTTTTCCTACCAGGAGTCATATTTGCTTAATTATATGCCACGTCCGTCAACAGCAGCAACAAATGAGCAGTTTGGTGGGAGAAATTACCTGCAGCCTTTCACAGTTCACCAAAGCTCATCCTGTAATTCCTTTTAATTGCTCCTCGTCGCCATAACGATGAGAGATCCTGACTGACACTCACGGTCGCACAGTTTTTTTTTTTTACACAGTTTTTGCTCTTGCCTCACGTAATTGTGCATCAGGTGATGCCGATGACAACGTTACACTCGGTGAGACTCATCCTCTCGATAAATCGCTGCTGGCTGAGACCTCACACTGATCACAGTGACCTCATGGCCATGTCGTGGCTGTAAGTGAATCTGCAGTAGTTGCAACAAAGAGGCAAAAAAAATAAAAATAAAAAAAATAATAATCTGTGGGGACCGGGTTTAAAAAGAGGGTTTTAGGGACTTTAGCTCTTTTCTGGTCTCAGCAACCAGGAGTGGAGCAGCACACTAGTGGCAGCGTCTAGCCCCAAAGAACATGATTTTGAAGCTGTTTTTTTAAGGTTTGGAAAAAAGTTACATATTGTTGCTTTAAATAGTAACCAATGTAACTTCATTTGTAGGCCTGTAGCTGCTTTTCTACTGTCACCTGTCTACATGCACTAATGCTGGTGTAAATATTGTATAAGAATCCACTGAAATCATTTTATTTGTCCTTCACATCAAAACAAGGGAAGGCGAATCAGCGCACGGGTTGAGATGACCTCACAGTGGGCCCTCGTCCCTTTTCAACTCTGTCTCCGTATGCTGGCTTCGTATTGATCTATTCTCATCCGGCACACCAAACATAGCCTCCTGTCCTTTGACGTCCCCGCGATCATGCCGAGGCCCATTTGGCGAACCGTGCGGAACCTGAAGCGCGGACTTCACAGTGAGGGAAGATGGTTTTTTTTTCTTTCCTATCAATATGTACGGTCGCTGTGGTGTTGTTAGCTATGCTCTGACCACCATTTATTCCTCGAGCTCAGACATGTACACCTCTGGATGTACTATAAATAACGCCTAATTGAACAAGAAAGACGGCCTAACAATGTGACCATTAACGTGAAATAAAAGGGGGGGGGGCAGGAAAACCCTCTGGGGCTTGTGTTAAAATCTCCATCACTGATCTTCCTTCTTCTGTTCCGATCATTTAATAAATGCGTCACCTTGAAGCATCCCTCCATCGGCCCTGCCCCCCTCTTCCTCTCCCTGCCCATTAGTGCGCGCCCTCACCGAGCATCAAAGTGGCAGACATCAAAAGTGTAACGCAGCCACTCATTTGAATGCATTTACCCCCTCTCCGCTCATGCTGCCAAATAACACGGCAGCCTGCGAGCGTGCACGTGTCACACTGCGGATATCTGATTTGAGTTCGACGTCAGCCTTTTGGACCGGAGTGGATTAACTCCCGAGAACTTTTCGAGACCCCGTCCGATCAGTGGACGTTACCTCCCACCGCACACACGTGCAAACCGTTCGCCCAGATACACACTCTTTATCTGAAAGAGTTGCTCTCCAGCGTGATGGAGGCCTTATCAATAGGGGGCACAGTTCATCATCGCGCTATCGGCCCGACCTTCCCCCACTGAGTCGGTTAACGCAGGTGAAAATAAAAGAGGCAAACAGAAGAGAGCAGGCTCAGGCAGGATGGGAGGCTTAAAGGGTGTAACGCACTCGAGTGAGTGTGAATCATTTAGTGGAGCTGCTGCACAAAGATTAGACAAAATGTTTGAACTTTAACTGGGCAATTAGGTGCTCCTGGGAAGCTTCGGAACCTGTTAAATATTAAAGGACAGGTTCGCAAAACAATAGTCAAGATGCCCAAATCAAGTAGAAACGTCAATGATCTTGTTCCCCGCGAACCTTCACTTTCTCATTCTTTCCTCGGCCTTTAGACATTTTCTGAATCCTCTCTCCTCTCCCGTCGCCCTCTATACCTTTAACTCCCGCCCCGTCTTTGTCAGGCAGCGTGTAGTTTCAATATGGATACATCCTGTGCATGAGGCGCTGGCCACCGCTTCACTTCCCGGGCTCCCGTGGTTGTACAACATATGCTCGAAAAGCTAAATATGGACGTTTGCTTCATCCGCCTTTTGTAGTGGAGTTTGTGGCGCGGCAATGCGACACACTCTGCTCCCCTTAAATGTTTCTGGCAGCTTTTTCTTCCTGTGCTCTCTCCGTTTTGTTGCAACCTCATTCATCTTTTCCCGCCCCGTCCTTTGCACTCTTTTGTCCTCTCCGTCTCCTTGCTCTCCGCGCTCGGTCTGTCTGTCAGCGATATCTTCGCTGTATATGAGCGCCGGTACGAGACACAGCCTGGACAAAAGGCAACATTTGGTGGGAAGGAAGCCCTGTTGGCTTCTTGATCCAGGCGGCAAACAAAAGGCGCAGGAGCGCTTGACAATCAACGGGGGGTTCAAAACGAAGGCGCTCAAGTCTCTCTCTTTCCCTTTTTCACTCTGTTAACCACACGTGCGCTCACACAGCAGGCTCTGAGGTAAGCAGGGCAGACAGGCTCTCCGGTGGAGGAGAAATGCTCGCCCAGCGTGGGCCTACACGCTCAGCAGAGCGCCTAATTGCAGTGATAAATATGAGATGGTGTTGATGGGAGACAAAGACTCGCAGGACCTCTCCCCGCGTGAACCTCCGGGAGGGAAGTGGCTGTTTTAATGGACTTAACAGGGAAACGCATAAGTGGGCTATATACACACCCTTAAAGAAGCATGTATTGGCCCCAGACACACTGATGCACACTGAAAAAAAAACACACACACACACACAAACTAGCCCGTCTAAAATATTCCTGCAGTATGTCGTGAGGACCAGAGTCTCACCTCTCAGCCGTAATTTGTTCCATCTGAAGTATGAATCCTTGAGTGGCCACAAGTGAAGTCGGTGAAATCAGCGGGGAGGGTTGACTCCGTCTTGGAACTAGGGCTGAGTCTCATAATATTTATGCTCAGGTAGAACATGGTAATCCATTATCTCGTGAACGGCGCTGCAGACAAAACAAATAGGCCTGATTTGAAACTAATAAGGGCACAGTGACATTATTTTAGTAATCAGTGTAGCATGCAGGATTAAGTTCTTGTTTTTATCCTTCTGCCTCTCCGCCGTCTGCTCTTTCTTTGTTTTTTGTTTTTTTTAAACTCTCACCGCGCAGTGGAAAATCACTGAAGCGGACATATAAAAATGGCTGAATCACTGTGAAATCTTCTGTTGGTTGTGTCTAGAGGGGCACTGCAAGGTACAGACTGTGCAGTCGCTACGACTGGAAGATCTCGGGGGTATCTCAGTTCAGTCTATGTTGCTTCAGTCTGCGCATAACATGACTTTGACACAATTTTGGGTGCAGGTGATACACCAAGACTTCCCGTCAACTCATGTTGGAAAAAGCGGACATGTCACAAAACGTTCGTGCGATGCAGTTTGAAAAGCAAGAAAGTGCGAGCTGGGTGACTGCTGTGGTTGGACGCGTCGGACAGCCCTTGGACGGTGGAACCAAAAGTCAAGGGTGAGTTTTTCCTTTTCCTTTCCTTACTTGCGTCCATTAGGTGCAAGACGTCACTTGCAGTTTTGCTGCCTAAAGCGAACCGTACTGGAGCCCGTCCTCGGTAGAAGACGATCACGTAGTTCGCAATGGAACGCAGCGTATTATTGTCGCTGTGGTAATTGTTACAGCTGCAAAAGAGGAAGTGAGGACACGTGGTATAAAGAGTGACAAGTCTGTATAGTTAGGTGGTCTGGGATTGGATGGTTGGGTTCAACAAGCGCAGAACTTAAAAAGGTTGCTGCTGGTGTCCAGTTTGACAGCGGAGGTCAACCACGGGTTTGTTTCACTTTCCAGCACAGTGAAGTGAGCTGTTTAACACAAGTGACTCAGCTAAACTTGGCACGTTTTGTACTATAGTGGTATTATTCAGCTTGTTGAAGCGGGCTGGCAAGCTAACGCCATGCATTCGATCTGTTTTCTAGCTGTAATAACATGTTCATCTACAATGGCCATAGAGCGATTCTCTATTCCAAGGCAGAATAACATGATGTAGATTAAGGTTTCCCACAGCTTTGAACTCATAAAAGAATAAGAGGATTAGTACAATTATTTAATAATTTGCTCATCTTTTAAAGTGGAAGGCTGAATCCAGGAGATCAAGGTGAATATTCAGTGATAGTTTTATAGATTGCCGTTACTTTGCTCCATGCTCGGCAGTCCTACATGGATCTGAGGGCGAGAGCAGGAGTGAGTTCACGCATTTGATTCGCAGCGCCGAGTCTGATTACACTTCAGACGCATGGAGATATATTCAGGCAAATTTAAAGGGCTTTGAAATTCATGAGCGTCCTCCTAGTTTACCCCTCTCTACAACCTTGTGTCGTGCATAATGTGAATTTTTAGCGTGTTCCAGAGTTTGAGCCCATGCCCCGTCTCTTACTGCCCCCCCATGTTACCATGAGAGGCTACAGCCAAAAGCTCTTAACACCGAGACCCAGCCCCGAGAAACACGCCGTTTTAAGAGTCAGCAGGCATCGAGCCTAAACACTCTACCTTTAAATCCACTCAGCACCTTTGACTCTCTCCGAGTGTCTCAGCTCTTTAGCTTCCCTTCAGCTGGAGACTCGGTAGAAGCAATCTGATCGAACCGGATTCAATAAAAGTGCTTTTAGATTTTGCACATGAACAGCACCGTTAAAAACGCTGAGATAAGTAGAAAGTCGACAAAGCTGAAAACCAGGGAGCTCCCTGTTCGTGCGCCACGCGGCTTCAAATTAGCTCTCGCGTTTGCTTTGAAGTGCATCGGGATTACACAAGGTCACCGCAATTAAAGGTCCGACTGAATATCAAATAAATAAACTGCATGAACAAAAAAAGCAACTAACTGGCTGCCTTTGTTGCTCCGGAGGCTCTCCGCTTTGGAGGACAAGAAGTTTGTTTTGCACACCATCGTTTCCACCGGCGGAGCAAACTTTATTACAAATTCAGCGATGTTGCATAAGACGGTGTCCGGTAACCTTATGTAACTTGTCTTCAGAGGGCATGGTTTTCTTTTCCTTTTTTTTAATACTCCTAATACTTCCATTTCTGCTTTGTAAACAATTGCAGTGAACACGTGGAGGTGCTGCGTTCCCGCTCTGCGTGCTGGGTAATTCCAGCCCGAGCTGTGGGCACCATCATTAATGTGAGTTCAGTTGTGCTGGTGAGATGCTTTCTGACTTTCTCTCATACACACATTTTAAAGGGATGTCAGTCAAACCGTGGAGGGAGGGAATAAACCACGGCAAAACACTGCATCTTATCTTAACAAAGCAGCCGCCTGCTCATACATGTAACACCAAGGATAATGTTACAGTCCGTGTAAGGCCTTTTTGTCAGGGTTAGGGTTTTGCATATGAAACAGAGGTCAGCAACATTTGTTTGTCGTTGACACTCATCATTATTACCACTCAGCAGTAAATGTAGTAAGTGGATTCCTCTGAAATCGTGCCAACCCTCAAAATTGTTTTCCGTGCTGCAGCGTTCCAAAGTCACCCAAGGCAGAGATACGACAGCCTCAACTGGGATTTCAAATATGCGTAGGGGAAAAAAATAAATAAATACAAAAAATAACCAAAGAGAAAAACACAACCCGGCATGACTGCACCGCCGCAGCTCCCTCTGAATAAATCTTTCAAAGCACAAACCAGTCGCTCGGCGCTGTTACTGTATTATTTTTCACTATTATCTTACAAGACAGCGGGCCAGGTGTTGAGAAAACCAGTCAATCATCCGCTGCGATGAAAGCGCGGCAGAGCCGAAACCAGCGGTGTCAGCATTGCATCCCCAATCTCACGGTTTCAGCTGTCACAGCCCGTCTTTATTCTTCTAATGGCTTTATGTTGCAGAGGTAAAGCGGAAGAAACAGGGGAGGAGGAGGAGGAGGAGGAGAGAGAGGGGTGAGAAGCAGTTTGTGAGGGGATGAGCTTCAGCTATTAGCGCTGATCCTCGGACAGATTCACTTTGGGCGCTACAACGGAACGGATCTCTCCGGTTGGTGTGTGTACAGGTCTACATTAATGTCTCTGCATGTGTCCACGAGCATTCATACGCAGATTATTTGCGATTCCCATTCAAATAAATGCAGCTGGGCAGACCTGTGGATGCTGTGCCTGCTCAGTGTGTCCTGTGAAAGTCAAACGAAGTGAAGTTCAGGTGGTGATCAGAGAGAGAGACCAGTGTCGGTAGTTGTGTGTGTGTGTGTGTGTGTGTGTGTGTGTGTGTGTGTGTGTGATAAAGGGAAGGAAGTGGGTCAACTCAGCCGCTGAGTGACATCACTGGAGGCAATTTATCAGATGACATGCAGTAAAATTGGTGGAGTTACCCTTTAATTCTGTATATTCCTTTTACAACCTCTGAGCCGCTCTGCTTCTGTACGCACATACGGGCTGTCATTCAAAGCATGTCAATTTATGTCACATCAGTTTTTTTTTTTTTTTTATATATTTTTGGTACATTTTATGGCATATTGATTCATTTATTCAGTCATTTGTTTATCCCTTTATTTATTCCCGATTTGGGCTGTTTTGCTTATCTTTAACAGAAACGGGCTCAACCAAAGGGAAGAAAATCCTCAGTAGTTTACGTTTCAGAGAGTTTAAATATCATCCGGAGATTGACAGCTATTTCCTCTGATCGTATACAGTCAGCTAATTCCAGCGGCGTCCCATTCATCCCGTTTGTTGTGCCACCTTTCACAACCTGCCTTTATCCGGCTCCCTCCCCGGAGCCCGTGATGCAATTGATGGCTCTGGACAACTCCCCAGGCGGTTAGCCTTGACGACTGACAGGGGCTGGTTTCCATACACCGCCTTGATGTATGCGCATCTGCCAGAAGAGACTCAGGTGTGGGTTAAAAAAAAAAAAAAAAAGGTTCTGCAGACTGATTAAATAAAGGAAAAGGAAGAGACTGAGTGAGGGACAACTGTTGCTCTGGGGCAAAAATGTTCACATGCTCATTCTTTCAATTATAATCCCATAAAACTGCATTAGAAAATGGAACACCATTGATTCATCGCCACTTTTCAACCCTTAAAAAGTAGAACAAAAACGTCTGGGTAGAATTTCCCACAGTGCTCAGGGGCCCCTTCAGTTTGTCCTCTCTGAGCATCCAAATAATTCCTGCCTGGTATTTCCCTCTTTCGTGGCCCACGTTCCCCTGCTTAAAGCGGCAAATCGGGTCACCTCGACGCACATCAAAGCCGCTCTGCCGGCTTAAGCGACTCATTAGGTGACACAGCACTAAAAACAAACCCCTAATATGCCCGCTTTAGAAATAAATAATAATAAAAAAAAGCCTCCCAGGGAAAAAACTAAACCAAAAAGGGGGAAAAAAAAGCAACCTCTTCTATGAACACAAGTTGGATGTTGTCAGAAGTTTTACCAGTTCCCTCCCTCTTGTGCACAACATATTAATGAGACATCTGTTTTGGACCTTGTTTATCAGACTTGTGCCTGACAAAACATTGTGTGGTAGGGATTCCTTTGACTGCGCGGGATTTCTCTTGATTTTCCGACTACCTTTGACCTAGAAATGAGGCTTTTTTTTTTTTTTTACCCCCGTCCCCTTCTTTGCAAGGAGGGCTGCTTTAACCCATGTAGTTTCTGGGCTGTCTTCCTCAAAGGTGTCGGCATGTAGTATGTTGATAAAAGAATTCTGCGGAGGCCAGGCTGGGTGGAATGATAGAGCAGTCTTTATTGAGACAAACTTCGGTTAGCCGAGCGTCCGAGCAGAGTGTGGCCCCACATCTGATGTTCTCCAAACAGGGCAAAGTAATGCCAAACGTTTTTGCCCTCTTGCCCTATCAGAACTCCTACGCCTTCGATCTTAGGAATTCTACCAAATGCCACCCCCCTTTCTCTGGTGTGGGGGCCTTTTTTAAAGTCTGTTCTCCATAACCGCCTACTTGTCCCAATTGGTCACTTTGGTGGGTTCAAGGTACATCTATCCAATGGGAAAGAAGAGAAGGATGGGTCTGCCTCACATCCTCTATGAAATAACTCTTGTGTGCGTTACTTAACTTTGCTGATGTCAGCTAAAGTGGACAGGATGGTCTCTCTACACTTAAATGACAATGTATACCTTGAGTCAGCTCTTAACCTCTGGTGTGGGCTCCTTCCTGTAGCTTATCTCTGATGCCCACCTCAGGGCTGGTCAGGGCCCCTGGTTATGGGGACCCTCACACTGTCACATTCCCGCAGTTGTCTAAGGAGGGCATCTGGTCCCATCTCATCCTGTCTTCCTCCTATTCACTATTGTCTTAGAGCCCAGGATGTGTAGGAAACACACAGATACTACACCCACTTTAATTCGGCTCACCCTTGCCCCCTCAAACGGTGGCGCCGATTTAGGAATAAACATCAGGTTACAGACACGTTGTTAATTTGTAACGGCATCATGTCGAGGAGGAGGCTGGATGGGCTCCGGGGAGAGGATTCACAGACAGTATACATAAGGAAGGGCTCCACTGTGTTGCTGCTGGTGATGTTTTGCAAGTGTAGAGGAAAACATTATTCAATGATTAATCATCTGATCCACCGTCTTGTTTTGTCTCCTTTTCTGGTGCCAGTGAAATCCCTTTGATTGACGTGTTTGTCTCAAAGTTTCACATTTGTTAAAAAAAAAAAAAAAAAAAAAAAAAAAAGAATTAAAAAATGTGAGCGCGCTTTAACAGCCTCTAACTTCCCCTTGCAGCTGTGAAACTACAACCTGTCAGGCTGTACAGAAGCACCGCGGTTATAGAGACCAAACCAGCAGGTGTTCGGGGGAAGTGCAAGAATCTCTCTTGTGCCCAAGGTGCCGTGATGCCTCGGGGCACTTTGTGTGTTTTTGCCGCGGAGAGGAAATCGATCACATCAAACCGTCAGCCCCCGAGAAGCTCACTGGAGACTCACCTTTTGAGTTTATGTCACAAGAGGTCACTTGCTCTCTTTCGGGCGATGGGAGGAAAAGCAGCGTTAATGCCCCCAAATTTCAGATGACTCCTTTTTTGAAGACCTCGCGGAGAACTGAAGCGACGACGCGCGCTTGTTTAGTACGCGCATCACGGTCTCGGAGATACACTTAGTCCCTTCACCGCACACACCTCCACCCTCCTGCGGTGACATTTGAAGGACGGGGGCCCGCGGGGGGGGGAGCTGGTTTTGAGAGGTCAGATGAGGTGGAGGGCTGTCTGGTCGGGGGTGTGAGGTAAACAACACCTCGGAGTTCAGCGTGCATGCCTAATGTGCTCTCTCGCACCGGCGGCTCCGGCGGGCATGGCTGCCGATGACAAGCTGTCTGGAGAAGTCTCCCCGCTCCTGCAGCATCGCGCTACCTCCGCCTCTCACACGGTTTGTTCCCTTTACTCTGTCCGGCTGTCCAAGACAACTCTGTACACTTCCTGCTTCTGTGTCCCCGTCCTGTCACTGGCTTTCTCTTTCCCTGCTTTTATTCCTCTTCTCCTGGCTCAACCTCTTCACCTGGTGTCATATTTAATTAACTGGGGTGTAAACAAAAGGTATAAAGATGAAGCAGATTTTACTCAACCCCCCCCCCCCCCATGTAAAAATGTGTTGGAATGTGGCTCCAACTGGTTCAGTTGTGAGTGATTCCATAGCAGCAGTCAAAAAACACCGGGGCATTCCCTTTTAACTTTGTACAATTTTATGAAATGCATACTAATGATATAATCATGGTCAACTGGCAGCAATGCACACATGCAGATCAAAAATACAAAGATATGTACAAACGTGAATTGTACACTCTTAAGGTGTGCTCAGACTGAGCGCAGAGCAAATCCCAGAGGCGGCGTGATTGCATACAAATTCAATGCAGAGGTGGACGCACGTTTTCGTTCAAGGCAGCGTGAGCCGAAGCAGAAGTGTGTGTCGAAAAGGTGCGAGCGAAAAAAAAAAACTGCGGTTCATGTTCAAACAGAGACGAGGAAGAAAAGTGAAAGGAGAGTCTGGAGGAAAATAACAGAAACAAATTAAGATCCTGGTAAGAGAACCAGGCCGAGGCTGAGCCGCAGCGCACACGCACTGTACAAAGGCACACTCTGCTCACGCACACGCACAGTTGGCGCATCATTAGGTAGTTCGAGCTAGCATCGGGAGTGTCCGTGCATTTGGCTGTTTTCGTGGGAATAAACACTCCAGCAGTCAAATTTGTGCGAGTAAAGTGAGGTGAGGTGATTTGCGCCGGGTTCAGTCTGATCACACCTTTACAGCTATCTTGAGAATTTTACTAGTGGTTTTTACCCCCCGACCTGAGTTCAATAACCTCATTTGTTCATGTTGTCCAATTGCGGCCCATCTCTCTGCTGATTGGTCTCTGAGAGGGCAGAGGTGCTTTCTGAATGGTTGTATTTTTCAGACAAGTAGAAGCAAGAAAAAAAAAACAAAAAAAACAGACAGTAATGAATACTGTTGTATTCTGAGGAGATAAAAATCACATTGACATCATTTACTCAGGGCATACACATAGAACATTTATTGCTGCGTAGTCAGGCTTTAACCTTTGATGCCATATTCACTGACACAAGGATTTGTCTCAGAAAGATAGGAGGACGTCTCTTTGAAGCTAAAACAGCCCTTGGTTGCTCCGCGTTTTCTCTCTTCGACTTTTTAATCTCGGGGTGTCCTCGCCGACAAACAGGACTCTTCAGGGAAAGGCAATCACTTCACCTGAAGTCATGGACGCACACGCACAAGCACACACACTCGCATGAACTGCCTTGTTACTATCACTCATTAATACCCAACACCGTGTGATAAGACATAGTCATCAAAGTGATTTTGCATGATAAAAAAGGTCAAACCCTCGGATTTTTTTCTCACATCACCTCATTCCTTTTCGAGAAATGAAAAAAGCAAGGTAATGATCAAAACACTAGGGATATACAACAGTCTACCTCCAGAAATCAGGCTTTGAGATGAGCATCTGCTTCTCAGATGGAGCAATTAATCAAGTGGCAGGAGCCAAAATAAGTTTGCATTAAAAGATGCAAAAGTTTTGTCCGTTGTTACAGTGTCCCGCTTTTGATATCAAATGATAATGTGTGTGTGTGGGTGGGTGTGTGTGTGGAAGAGTTGCTACAACATACTGTATGTGTGAGGAGATGGGGAAGAGAAGATGAGTGCATCAGGATGTCATTTCAAGAATAAGCATACTGTATTGCAATCCCAGAACCATGCTTAAGGAACACTGATGTGTCCGTAATCGATATGTTGTGGTGTAACTTTCAAATTAAAGCTTTCATAGAGATGGTTTTGCGCTATTCATGTTTTTTTTTTCTTCTTCTTCTTCTTCTTTTTTTTTTTTTTTTTTAGCATAGGAGGCTAAAAGCAAACAAAGTTCCCTGTGTGCAGCCAGGAATGTCTGTGAGCTAGAACGATCCTCATGTGCTGAGTGAATATGGCTGTTCCCATCTCTGGTTGTCCCTCTGGGACTCCAACATTTGGAAAAAAAAAAAAAAAAGAATCCACCAGGAACCCAGTGTTCCCAAAGAGAAATGTGCTGGAGGGAACAATCACTTCAGCGCACAAAGTTTGTTTGAAATTTTTTGCTTCGTTGTTTTATACACTGTGCACACCTTAAAAAATGTTATAAAACTGGAAGCCACTGGCAGACAAAAAGTCCCAGACAACATGTCAAAGAGATCGTATGGGTTAAATTAAACGGGGACAAAGAAACGGCAACACTTGCACGTGCCTATTCTCTTTTCTACAAAAATAGTGGAATAGAAATCACATCGTTATCACCCAACATTGACATCTTGATACACTTTTCTGTATATAGATAAAAATCTCGGTTAAATGCAATTCCATCATGCAGTCAAGGTCCCTCGCAAACACCTGCGCGTTCGTCCGTTCACCTCTAATCCTTAAGCATGGTGGGAGGAAGTGGTGTCAAAAGGAGTGTGCTTCGAGTCTCACTTTGTTAAGTAGCTGTGAATCTTTTTTCTTTTTTTTTTTTTTGGTGCACACAAGGCTGCCCCAGGCACGCGTTAGTGTTCCTGCTGATGGGGTTTGTAAAGCTCCATCCAACCAAGCTCCTATTCGTACTCGTTTCTTCATCTTTGAGTGAGTGCGAGATGCTGGAGAGAGAGAGAGAGAAAAAAAAAAAAACAATTTCACGAATCACTCCATGCACGGCTATACCTCCGCAATCTGTCAATTTCTTTTCATTTTCCGCTGCCACTCAAGGCCGAGTTGACGGAGGCACGGAGCTTTGATCAGTCGATACCTATCTCCCGTTTGAAAAAATACAGAGATATGGTGAAGTGATGAGAATAATTTAATTCATGCCTTGGAGATCAGTGCTCTCACAAACACAAACACGTCGGGCGCACCCTCTTGAACTCTCCTCCACCTTGCGCTTCGCTCCGAACTCAGCAGAAGGTCCTGTGCCAGTAGCGAGTAGGACCTGTTGTTTCCGTCTGCCAGAGCAGATGGACATTAGATCCGCTTTCTGCTCGCCCAGCCAAACAAATGACCTGTCTTCTCCTTTCCCAGCCTTTCTTACGCCTTGATATATTCCACCATCTCCGAGCCTCCTCCCTCCGACTTGCCGCAACTGCCTCCGAGACACTAACACTAATCAAAACTGTCTCTGTTGGCATGAATAGCTGTTTCAGTTTGGGAACTTCTATTTTTGCATTGTCATCCTCTGTGAAACCGAGCCGACGCGCAGAAAAGGAACTACAGTCAAGCGACAGCAAGACTCTTTCTTTTGAGTTTCAGCTCTTTTGTCTCTGCTCCAATTCACTCCCTGATATGGATGCACCTTCGGGCCGTCCAGAGAGAGCAGAACCGTTCCACGTCCTCCTCAACAGGTACGGCCCCCAAGAGGTTAGGACCTGTCTTCAGCCCTTGGTCCTTAACTCCGCAGGCCACTTCCTAACTAGCAGGCTACAACCAAGACCACTCCCCTAGGTAGCACAAAATAGGACATGGGCTCGTCACAAATGTATAGAAAGGGGTTGAGGGGTAAGATGAGGGTTTGGTTTTGAGATACAGGACATCATGTGTCATCAAGCCTCTCTCTCACTGATGCGAGCAGAGAGAGTGAGAGGGACAGCAATGGGTTTAGATCCAAGGAATGGAGAGACAAAGAAGGAGTAAACAGCGGATTTCATCTGTTTTTCCGACAAGGCCCTACTGTTGTCTGGCTCGAGCTCTTTCCTTTAAACCCTTGCTCGCCATCTCCTAGGTCCCCTCTTCCATCTCCTCTTCTTGTGTCAACTAATACCCCCGCCCAGGGGTTGGCCAAGAAGCCTTGGGGGTCCATAAGTTCCAGGCCTAGAATCTCCCTGCGGCTCTCCCTGCCCCGCGACGACAGCAGCATCCCCCCTTGTTCCAGGCTCCCTGTGCTGTTGCACTTCTTCACTGCTCCTCCCGGGTACACCAGGGAGCTGGGCGACAGCAGTGATGTCAGCGACAAGCTGCTCAGTGTCTCTGACAAGTGTTCACTGTTTCCCGCTTGGCTTGAGCCACAACCACCAATTGATGACCCAATGCCTATGCCCAGGTCCTCGTCTGAGGGGTCAATTGAGTCATCACGGGTGTAGCCCGGGCTGGTGCTACCTCGGCCGCTGCTCTGGCTCCGCTGGTGGCCCCTGGTGGCCTGGAGGGTGAGGGTTGATGAGGGCGTCGGCCTTGGTCTCAGGGTCTGGACCGGGGAGGAAATCGCCGTGCCGTCTTCGGGCAGCTGGAGCGGACACACGAGGGGTAACGGAGCTGTGGGCAAAGGCAACTCCAGGTTCTGCGGTGGAGAGATGCTGAAGCTCAGACCTTCTTCCAGGGTAGTCTGGAGGCTGCCCTCAGAGCTGCCTGTAGCCAGGGAGGAGTCACTGTGGGACGGGTACTGAGGACAGAGAGAAGGGAGAAAGCAGAGTGGAGAAAGAAAATAGAGCACATGAATCCAACTCTTTGTTCCATTAAGAATGTAAGGTAAAGTAATATCTGTTATTCTGATCAGAAAACCAGAAACGAGCTTTCACAATAACAACCTAGGGATGCACCAATTGGCACATTCTGGGCTGATACTGATATTGATGTTTGAGATATGGCTTGTGGTCGAAACCAGTGTCATTTTCTTGTAATTCATTTTGTGTTTGTTGTTGTTAAATGCCCCCTTTGTGCCAGGGAAACAAAGACGTTTTCATTCTGATAACTGTTTATAGTCCTTCAGACATTCATTACACCGTCTTGTCTCCGTCTCTGACAAAGTACAAAGTCGATGAAACAAACAAATCTTTGTGGTTTCACCGCTGATATCAATCGGACTTGCTCAAGCCTCTACAGAACCCCCATAGCAACTAAATGTGATGGTGTGCTGCTCCTCTCCTCCGCTCCCCCTACCTGCGTACACAGCATCTTGCTATGGGCTCCTGGGGAGCGCAGCGACGCCCAGGAGGCTGGGGAGGTCAGCCGGAGGCCCCTTGACAACCGTAGGCTCCGACTGCGGGGAGGTGCTGGGATGGCTGCTCCTGCTGGGTGGAAGAACTCTGCAGGCAGATGGAAGAGAGGAGAAATGCCACTGGCTCCTCCCTCTCCATCTTTGTTTCTTCCCTTGTTGCTGCTGCTGGAAACGCCACCTTTGGGAGAGAATACACTCTTTCCATTTCTATATTGCTTTATGTAGAGTTTCCACTTTTTCTTGCACGAGGAGATTTTTTTTTTCATCTGAATAATAGATCATGGAATAGTATAGCTCCAGCTACAGTGGAGACTTGCTTCTATATACATGCATTCTATATATTAATCTGAAACCGAACCGCTGACCCAGGCGCTTTGAAATGCTTTCTTCTGGTTGGGCCCGTTGTTGCTGTGCAGCACAGCGTGAACAAGTATCAACTGATTCGCAGATATATGTTGATGTTTTCTACACTACAGTACACACTTAGATCGCCAAGATTAATCAACAGCAGTTGAAATAATGTATTCTGATACGTCGCTCCAGGTGCACATCTACACAGATGTGATGCAAATCAGCTGTGTAATTTACTGCAGAGGTTCAAGTGCTGCTTGTGTGCTCCCTTCCTCATTGTTGAGAGCTACACTTATGGGAACTGTATACGCTCTCATCTAAATCCTCGTTTGTAAGTTGAATTTAAATATGTGTGCTTTTGATTTTCATGTTAAAAACCCTTTGAAAACCAGCCTGCTGGTATACTTCATTTACTAATATTCAAAATACTCACCGGGGCTACAGTGAGATGAGCACATATGTGTCTGGTGTGTTTGCATCTCCATCTCCTGTAGTGCGGTCTCTATCTCGATGCCAGCGCTGAGGGCTCGGCAGGGCTGGCTCTGCACCACGGTCTGAGTCTGGTAGCCTCCCGCGTGACTCCCTCCACCTCCAGCCTCCTCGGAGCTGCGGGAGTCACTGCTGCACCTTCCCTGCAAGAGAGCAGACAATCTGACATTGAGCAGCAAGTCTTTTTGTCACAAAATCGCTGCAGTTGATTTATCCAGTGGGTGTGTGGATTCTTCCCAAACTTCATTGAAAAACAGAAGATAAATTAAACATGTCGTGTAAAAGGAAAAAAAAAAAAAAGATAAATGATGTGCTTCAAAATTGCTGGCACTTGTGTGCTGAAAGGCTTAGAGACATTAACATAGCTCAGCCTTAACCTTGTATTTCTTTTGTAAAGGGACAATGTAAGTTTAGGATTAACATTATATTATGTATGAATGTAGAGTGACAATTCCTGGACCCAGCCTGATAGAAAATGAGGAGGAAAAAAAAAATTTAAAAAAAAGCAGCCCCTCTGGCATCCTGCAGATATCAAACATGGCCCCTGATTCACATCATCCCTCGGGCTTTTCATTTAAGTGCTGGTGGAGGGGGTGAGAACTGATTATGAGCCAGAAGAAACTGTTATTGTCATGTTAATGTTATATATTAGAGCAATAAATGTTTGGTTACAGAGCGTGTGATGGCTGTAGCTTCTGGAAGCAGGGGGCAGATTAAGGCGGGAGTTCAGCTTTGTAAGCCCTTAACTTGCGAGTTTTAATTACCGCCAGGGACCGCAGAGTTATGTGTGTGTACGTGTGGGTGTGTGGGTACACTTCTGTGCTTCCATTAATGCTTTGCACCACTGAGTCATTCGGTCCTGGCCCCTGAACAGCCTCCATTCCACCAGGCAGCCACCCACACCCATACAGACAAACAATGCTCGACAAATAAACCCCCCCCTAACCTTGGATCCATTCTCACCTTCCGTCTTTTCCCCCTCTTTCTCCCTCCTCTAATGAGCAGTGGTTCACATCCATGCTTGGCCGGTTGCAGGCTTATCTGGCTATCTAGAACCAAGGAGCATTACCCCCCTATTACAGTGGAGGATATCTAGGAGGGACGGATGATAAGGAATGGGGGGCGGGGGGGGGGAGTAGAACGAGGTGCAGAGAAGGTGCGCAATTACCGGAGGGGTAACGCTGAGAAAGGAGAAGCATGAAAGATCAAGCTGGAAAGGGGAAGAGTGGGTGCGAGGGAGGCAGGCATGAGAGCCACCCAAGGATAGCAGCCGGGGAGAATGTAGTTTTATTCATGAGGAGGTCTGTGGTGGATTGAGACAGTGGGTTCTTCAAAGACCAGATAGTTACAACTGATACACAGAGTGAAAGAGATAAAGGGCCCTCTGGAGCCTCAGGTTTATATCTGTAATCCACAAGAGACCTCATGACTACAGCAAAGCCATGACTTTTTTTCTTTTTTTTTGTCACAGTCATTTGTTTTGTGCTTTCTGGGATTAATATGAAAAATTATCAGTGAGCCTCTGCCATTGTTTGTGCTTGTCCTCGTGGGGGAGCCGGGCAAAAGTGCCGGTTTACTGTGTCAAGGACAAAGTAGTGGGCACGCTGGAAGTTAACCAGTGTGGATTTGTTGAACACTCGGTTCTGTGGTGGTCACGGCATCTCTTTTTTTCCTCCAAAGCCGCGAAAAAGATTATACTGGCAAGAAGCTGGATCTGTTTTGGCTTCAAAGTCTGTGTGAAGATGACAAGCAGGTGTAAACCCCGACAAAGTGATGCTGGTACTGACATGAAAGCAGATGCTCACACCCCGTCTCTGTCACACACAGCGCTGTGCTGGGACTTGGCTATTCACAACATGCTGGTTATTAGAAGGATAGGCATCCCTTTTATTAGGTTTTTTAGCCATGTAGGACCGAAGTCCGGGCAAAGCCAGCAGAACATCTGTGGAAATTGCACATTATTATCACTGATCAAAGCTCGGACCCAACTTTCTTTACCGGTATAATCTGTGTCCAGATGGCTTCATACATCAGAGAGATGCCTGGGAAGAATTTCATTGCCTACAACTGCTTCACTGCAAGGTACCAAAACAAAAAATTACTTTTTGTTTTTAACTCTGTACTTTTCTAATATACGCTTCTCTGTCAGAATATTGCTTGTGTTCAGGTCTTCAATGCGCCTTTATTCTGTGAGACTTTTCTTTTTTAGATTCACATCTGATTAATAATCAAAACATAATAAAAGCTAGGTTTTCTTTTCAAAAAGGAATGAAATGCAGTATTCTTATACTCGGGACACCTAGTGCTCTTAAGACACTGGCGTGCATGTGTTGCGCAAATGTTTCAAGGCTTTAAAGAGATGAGGTGTTTTTTAAATCTATCTTTAGAGGTGTAGGTCTTCAGTCTGCTCATACCCACCGTGCTCTCTCGCGCCAGCAGCTGGTAGGCTGTGTGTTCGTCCAGGCTGAGGTCATCAGGCAGCGCCGGAGATGAGGATTTGTCTGAGAGCTGCTCTGACTTCAGCGACGCCTGCTCAATCTCTGCCATCCTGATCTGCTGCAAAAATGTACCGCTGTTATTCGTGTCTCAAAACAGTACGTGACTGGGAGTAGGACACAGAAACAGTCTTGGGTTCACAGCAATCATAACTTCGGTATCTTACGTCTTTTTTGTACACAGAAATTAAATCTCTAAAGGAACAGCAACAACGTTTTCAAGACGTCTCTCTTTGGCCGATATGAGCTGCACAGACAAGATAGGTAAAACCTCCGCCAAGTTTCGAGTATGCTTCACCAGATGTTGACAATTCAAAGTGCAAAGTCCAAAAAAGCCGTGGCACCTGTCTGTAAAGAGAGCAGGGTGAGAGATTTCAAGAATATAATAACAGTGTTTTGTCATCATCAGTCGAACAAATATTTCCCAGTGCCGCAACGAAAGGTGACGAGAGAGGCTGAACAAGAGGCGGGAGGCAGGTATCCAAGCAGTCGGTGTTTGTGTGCACTCACAGTGTCTGCATGTATGCGTAAGCCAGAGCGAAGAGATGGGTGTTTTTTTTTTTTTGTTTGTTTTTTTCCATCGGCGGCTCCAGAACCTTATAATTCTGCCCCTACAGCGAACTGAGTATGTTTTCAAACACAAGTGCACATTAACATGATGTTGCCGTGTGTATGGTAATTGTGTCTCTTATACCCTTAGAGCAATCCTGAAGAAACAATATTACCAAACACAGAATAATTGGAAAAGTGACAACAATTAGTGCAACTGTTTCTACTCATCTCCCTCATTTGTTCCAGCTAAGTCTGTTCCATCAGGTTTGCAGGTAAAAATGCCCATTTGGCTAGCGAACTGGTTTTTAAAATGATCGCTGCACGAGCCTCCTGCAAGCTCGAGTTTCTCAACTGACAACTGACACTATTCCCCCCCGAAGCACTTCTTTGTGCACAATTTCAAAACATACTGCTAACAGTGAGCTGGAATTTCAGGGTTCTGGGGGTGCTATGAAGCGCTCAAGCAGTGTTTCTGCTTGAGACGGAGCAATAAATAGCCAGAGAGAAGCATTTAAAATGGGTACTTGAAAAAGGCCAAGTGAAATCCAATGGAGTGACGCCTGTTAGCGATATATTAACATGTGCCCGTAGGTGAGAGAGAAAGAGAGGTTCATAGAGAGAGATTCATGGCTGATATGCAGCAGTAAATTACCACTGCCCAAGCCCCCGAGGAGGAGGAGGAGGAGGAGGGGTGTTGGAAGAAAGAGAGAGAGAGAGAGAGAGAGAGAGAGAGAGAGAGAGAGAGAGAGAGTGGGATGAGGGTAGGCAGATTCACAGCAATGCAACTCATTAATTTACTACAAAAGACCACTTTGGTTTCTTTCTGGTTCCTCTACACGCATCAGCCCTCACTTTTGCTGCCATGTAGCAATACCAAGTCTGCTGACCTCCTCCACATCCCAGAGTTGGACCATTTATCGGCAGGTAATGGAAACTACAGCCTCTCTCCTCCTGTATTCTTGGCTGTGTGTCCAGGGACAATGGAGAAAAAAAAAAAAGGCACAAGAGGTACAGGAGGAGTCGCTACACCGTTGCTTCCAAGGTAACTGCAGATATATGAAAGACAGAGGCTAGAGCCAATTGAAAGTGTCCACGGCTGCCTGGAAGGCGGCGAGCCAAGGCACTGTTTTATTCAGTGGTGCTGGGAGGCAATGAGAGGAGAAGGTAGTGTGTGACTAAGCAAGAAAATAAGCATGGCTTGTGTCTCATGGCCACAAGTCAAGACTAACCAGGAGTTGGTGAGAATACGCAACACCATTTATGCTAAACTAGGGCTGCGGCTATGACATTTGGGTTAAGTATGATAACTCAGGAAATATCAAGGCTTCACAGTGTACCAGTATTACACAGTTATCATTATTATCACTTACAATTACCCCTGAAGGAATGAAGACAGGTTTTAGGTTGAACAAATGCCTAGCGTCACTACTTGTCTATGAACTGATCAATGCTCTTAGTTGGCAAACAAACCGATCAGTACTACATGTAATCCAAGATGGCTGCCTTGCAAAACCTGGGAGAAACTATGTTGTAAAACGTTCACATACGCTTGAGAAGCACCTCTATTATTATTCTAACAACTGAATAAATGGCAAAGGCCTTCACTGCTCCACTGAACTGTTCTCTGCAGACTCAACTGTAGTCGGCCTCAAGCTGCGGCTGATCTCAAGTCCTTAATAGGCAGTTACTTGATGAATATTTCCACTGTCTCACACACACACACACACACACACGGCACCCACGAGTCCCGCTGTGCCTTCCTGTCCCCTTAAACGCAATAACATTGTACAGAGCTCTCAGCTTGTGATACTTATTTGTCTGAAGATGGCACACAAACACACACACACACACACACACACACACACACACACACACACACACACACACACACACACACACACACACACACACACACAAACAAGTCTGATGGTTAAAGACCAGGGCAAATTAAAGAGGAACAGTATGAGATCAGATACAGACAATCGGAGTTAGATACAGTAGAAAGACGAGGAGGAGTGGGGGACGGGGAGGGGGTTAGATGTGAAGAGGAAAGGATGTAAGAGAGGAAAGATTGATGGTTTGACAGCGTCTGCAGACAGGCAGAAAGCAGGACTGACAGGTGGGGAGGTGTAGAGCCCGGTTATTGCTTCTTCTGAGATGACCCGCTGCACTTTGCTGTTGTGACGGACAACACTGGCACATGACAGTATGCTTTGAGTGTTTTTGTGCAGGGTCTCCTGTGTACAATATACCCCAACATGTGAGCACAAAAGTAGTAAGTAGAGTGTTAGTGTGCGTGCACCGCATGCACATCAGGAATGATCGCTCGTGTGTATGCATGCAAAGGGCCTCATTAATCCACATTTTTGCACACATGGAAAGTTGATATTATCTTGTGTTCATATACCATTTAATTAATTCTCTATTATACTGTAACAAAATAGTGCACACAGTCGTTGACAGGCTGTATAAAGCATGAACTTCAACACAATTTTCCATTCAAACTGCTTTGTGTGATGAATGAAGCCCCGTGTGTGTGTGTGTCTGTGTGTGTCCATGAAAGTGCAGGCAAATGCATGTTCCTGTGTGTGTCCCTGCTGCATATGTGCATGCACGCGATCCGGCCCCCGAACATCATGGTTGTGTATCGGCGTGTGCCTGAATGAATGTGTATGTGTGTGTTTTTCAAAACTAAGTTTTACTATTCACTGGTTTTGGGCCAGGGGATTTTCAAATAGACTGTGGACACTTTGTAATCAGTTTATATTTCAGACCAGCTGCCGTGTGGTTAACTGAACATCTGTCAAGTCGAAGAATTGCAGACAGTGGGCAACCAGGACTGCAAAGGAAAATATCTTTATCCAGAATATCACTAGATCTGTTGCTGGGCTCATTTTTTAAAAAATGAAATTGCTATAGGGGACGTAAAAGTTGCCAGGTCTTACTAAATAGGCAACACTGGAGCTGTTTCTTTTTATAAATAGGTTTCATATTCCAAAGGGGGACTATTTTTGATTCTAGTGAAACATTCTGGATTCTGACATGTCTGATCCATGTGTGCCTTGAGGCTGGTCCTGCAAAGCACAGTAGGTAGAGACTTTCACTGCTATACGGAGGACCAAAACTGCCAAAATTGAAATTAAAGACATAAAAAGATGCCTCAATAAATACATTAATATGCCAATAAATGCACCCAAAATAATACTACATCTATTGACTAATTAATGCAATATGATATAAGAGTATTCTGTTTTAATTGCTTTTGTTTTTAGTTACCCTTTTCGTCACATTCTGGATGATAAATCATGGCATGTTTAATACATGTGGGCCTCCAGGTTGGTCACAGCACAGTGGCTGGAGACTATCTCAATAAATAAATTAATATGTCAATAAATGCATCCCAAAAAACACTTTAAATAAATGTAAGCATTCATTAATTTATAAAATACCATTATATTTCTGTTTCCTGTATTCATTAACTTTTATTCAAATTAATATTTCCCATTTCAATTAGCATTTTATGTAATAACGTATCTATTATTTCTCTTTTAAGTATTATTTTCATATTATGTTTCCCTTTGACATTTCTCACTGCATTTTGCGCTTCATTGCAGGTGAGGATGCTGTCATTCAAAGCGTGTCAGGTTAAATATGTATGTGTCTATCCACTGTACGGTAAGATACCGTGGATGGCTGTGTCAAATGTTTTAAAAAATGGATGACTGAGGCTCTGTTTCTCTTAAAAATTTAAACTACCAGGATGAATTTAATATCTGGAGTTACTGCACTCCTCGTGTGTGTGTGTGCATGTGTGTGTGTGCGCGCGTGTGCGTGAGTGCATGTCTGTGGGCGTCCACGTGTGTTCAGGGTGGTACCTCTTGTGGGTGGCCCTTGCAGTCTCTACAGACGGGCGGAGGAGAGGAGTAGTGGTGGAAGACAGAACCGGAGAGGTTGTCGATCATCAGCATCTCCCCCTCCAGTGAATCCTTGATCAGAAGAGAAACGCTGTCCAGCCACTGGCTCTCCTGGAACACATACCACACGTACACACACACACACACACGGACACATACACACAGGACGCAGGCGGGCAGACCAGTATTGCACGCAGGCGCAAACATGTGCACATGCGAGACATGCGAGGACAGAGAACACGTAGGGAAACGCATACACCATTGTTAAGGGTTAAAATATGCCAGTGTGCACACGCAGGTATGTTGTGATACTTTCTCATGTACTCACACAGCCACATATGTCACGCACGCACACGTACATTTCACACTGCCACAGCCTTCACGTCTGTGATTCCACAAAACGAAAAAAAACAAAACACAACGCATCTTAGAGAATTTTGCTACGTCAGAGATCGTTCACAAATAAACCAGAACAAATCCCTCTCTCGCACTCTGTCGGCCTTCAGGGCTAAACATTGCTCACATTTGGCAAAAGGCTCCTCAGTAACATGAATGCGAACCCTCATTAGCCAAGTAACACATAATTTTACTATCAAAGCCTTGAGCACTGAGAACGGTGCAATTACATTTGATGTATCACCTCAATTAGGCTGTTCAATACCTTGTTGAAACAATTTAAGATTTAAGCGTTTGCTTTTGTGCTCTGGGTATTATTAGGTTTAAAGCAATTTAGACTAAATCAGTCAGGGCTTTTTCTTCGACTTAAATGATCCCTCCTTGCTTGAATCTCATCTGCCAGATTGGTTTTTCCCAGAAACCAATCTGGCAGAAAAAGGACAACTGCTGACAGAAAAGAAAAGAAAAAAAAAAAAAAGAAAAGAAAAAGAAACTACTTTAAAAATGATTTCGGTGTTTCTTGGCAGGGCACTGTATTTCACAATGGACTGGGTGCATTGTTGCCTGTAGCACATTCATACCAGCCAAAATAACTGTATTACATCAGCAGATACATCCCAAAAGATACCGCGAAACAAGGTCACTCCTCTTCAATCCCCACACAAGCCTATTTTCATCAACACATTTCCACAACACCGCTTATAGCACTATACTTAGATCTGTTATGCAAACACACATTTCTGACTCATGCTGTTATATTACAATCACTCATGGCTCATGTTCTGAAAAATGAGGGGGCTAAGAATTCAAGAGACAGGTTACTGTACTCCCAGCAATATAAATACACCTCAGTCACGCTGGTTTATGAAACGGTGTTGCAGTGCCACATTTTGGCACAAAGACAAACCGGCTGACTCTGCAATCCAGCGCTTTCTATACATGCATGTATAAAAAACACACACACACTCTCTCTCTCTTTCTCTCTCTCTCACTCACAGTGCCAAGACAGTCCATTCTGTGTAGGTGGAGAGCTTGATATAAAAAAGAAAAAAAAAAAGTTTGATTGACTGTGGTGGCCTATGTGCTGGCCTCCATTAATAACTGTATTAGTGGACAACAATAGGGCCCATCCACAGGGAATGGAGGTTGAGAGAGAGAGAGAGAGAGAGAGAGAGAGAGAGAGAGAGAGAGAGAGAGAGAGAGAGAGGTGAAATTAATTACAGCGTCTATCTAACTGTCACTGGCTCAGCTATTATCTCTCCTCTCTTACTCCCTTACTTTACCACTGTGTGTGTTGACTTCCTACAGAGTCCTCATGTAGTCCCCGTGGAATCCATCACTAGTGTTTCACCACAAAGCAATAAATTAATTGTTCACTATTTATCAGAAGGGCTGGTTATTGGTACTTAATACCTTTTAAATATCGACTGAATGTACCGAGCAGCATTTACGTGTCATACAAAGCGTTCTTTTTGTAGACACATCTGGAAAACCATTACTATTTGTATGGTTTTGCTGCTTAAATGTGGCAATAAGACTAGCCCACTAGCACAGCAGTTGAAGTTGAGCATGTTGTATTTCAGTTCAGTGTGCTCCGATGCTACCAAAACATGTGAGAGCATGGCAACAAGTAGGCACGTAAATGTTCAATGATTAATTGAATCATCGCCGTTAGGAATTTGCTGGATTAAAAAATGCCAACGTCAAAAATTATCTTGTTGCAAATTACAAATGCTCATCAAATATATCCAAATAAAATGCAAAAAAGGTCTTTAATTAAAATGGAAATCACGTCTAATTTAGAAAATGCTTTAAGAAGCATTCTATGCTAGGGTTATCATGATACTAAAATTTCTGACTTTAATACAAAAGAGAGACGTTTGTACTACCAAATTTTGGGGGAAATGAGGTTCCGTAACCTCAATTTGGTTTGATTATGGCCAGCTGTGGAATAACGACAGATGGGGGATCTGCTCTTAAAATGAGATCATTATTTTCTGTTATGCATCATTTAAGTAACTCTGTGTACCTCCTAGTGTGGTATGATACTGCTCCTACTCTGATTTTGCATCAACCATTTCATACATCATTCCAGGGTTTAAAACACTTCTCTAATGGAAAAAATGTCCAACATAGTTCATATGTTATTCATGATGTGGTGATAATCAATTGTTATGGTGGCTGCTATCAATTCATGAATCTGCTCAAAATGTGCATCCCTATCCACAACAGTCAGCTACTTCAGGTAAAACAAATGGTTACCTGGCTAAATCACTCTTTTAATTTTGTGTGTTTACACTTACTGAAATGAAAAATTGCTTCAGGCACATTCTAGTGGGCAGTTTTGTGTGCTAGGTTTGACTATCTGTCATGGATTCCCTCTTAACTTTACCTTATCAAGTGACCCTATTGTTGCTGTTGTCTGTAAGTATTAAAGAAAATGATAAGAGGTATATAATGAAGTTCTATTTTGGTATTAGTGTCACTATAAGGATAATAGTGGGTGATACCCAGCCCTAATTTCATGGCACATTATAGAACACGAGGACATGATGGGTACCTGCAATCTTTCTCAACCAACAAATCTCGTCTGCTGTAACACTGACACTCTCTTTGTCTACATACATCAGTTTTGTGGGCGATGAAAGTCATTTGACACCATAAAAGCCTTATTTCTCATAGCTAATTATTTGTTTTGCGGGAGAAGCTGCACGTAATGTTATGACAATATATGGAGATTCACAGAACCTTAAAGTGGCACAACACGAGATGTCACAATGTTTGGATTTCCTCACATGAGCCTTTTTCCGATTGCACACACGCACACTCCAACCCTGGGACCTGTGCACTGAATAAATTGCATCGGTCTGCCAGATCCCTTATTGCATCACTTGAGAGACGGAGGAAAAAAGAGGGGGAGACGGAGATAGAAAGAGAGCGAGGGGGAGGACGCTGCCAGTGTGTTCTCCCCGGTCTGCATTAAGTTCCTTTGTCAGCCAACACCGGGCTAAAAATGGCTCCGTGCAGCCAACTTTAGCTCTGCAAAGGTGAGACACTCCATGGCAGCTGATGAGTCATCTTTATGTGTATCTCTGCGCGGATATCTCAGACTATCATTAGCGATTTCATTATGGCTGCTCTGCTGTGAGTAGAGATGAGGGACCATCTACACTAACACTGCCACCACATCTTCACTCCAAAAGCGTAGCCGGTGACTGCAAGTCGACAAACTCACACGAGAACTGAAAGGTTAACGAAGCTTTACTAAAAAAGGATTAACCGAGACAGTCGTCCGAGCCTTGCTGTCGTCTGTCGAGTCATTTAATTTGTTTGTTTTCATTTTGAAAAACCTTTGCCCCAAGAAATTGTCTTCTTTAACACAATTGTACTTGCGCAATGTCGCCATTCAGATACAGCTTAATGTCCTTTCCTTACATCTGCCTTTTCTTTTTATTCCCTCTTCTTTGTGTCTATAAAAGAAATACAGTACAAACGAATTGTACAGAGAGATGCTAAAAAATGACTTAGTGTAATGATGCAATGTGGCTGTCAGTCAATCCCACAAAAGAATGGAGTATAGCAATGACTCTCAGCTCTCTCACCACCATTCCACCAGCATATGGAAATGACTGCCATGTTGTTTACCTCTATTGTGTTCTTCCAGCTTGTGAGTTGAATCTGTAATTTTCCCTACATGAACTAATGCACTGATACTGTGCAAAGAGAAGCAAACTGACAGGCAGCCAGAGAAACAGATAAGAATTCAAAGAAGTAGGGATGTCTCCGTTCTGTGATTTGCCCTGGATACTGATCAGAATAGTTTATAATGCAGGATCTGCAGAGACTGAATCTGATCCAAAATTGTTGTTTTCCTGTTATGAGGCTGCAAAGAAGGGACGATCAAAAGAATCCAATTATATTTTCAACTACTATATTTAAGCATATATATATATATATATAAAAGCACATTTAAGCACTATAGATAAGCACATAAATGAAATAAAACAATAACTGTGCTGTTCCGTTTCGCAATGATGCTCTTGTTTCGTCTTGTGCCCAGTAAAGCCTCCAGTAAATCCCTTTGCTTTACAGCGGTGCATTTTTGCACTCTCAGCAGACCTAAAACCCAAACTCTTTCTCAGCCAGGTCAAGTTAAGTTCAGCTCAATGCATTCAAGTGAGCTGTTGAAAAAAAAAACCCAAAACAAAACCTGAAGGCCTGCCAACAGCAGTTTCCAAAGTCTATGTGTAATTGTGTTAAGAAAAATCAGATATATCTCAATATTTACAAAAAATCTGGATTATGACCTTTGCCATAATCATGCATCCCCACTTCAGAGAGCGCACTCGGCATTCATGAAAGTTATTAGAGCGAATATTACAGAGATTTTTAGAAAACTGAGTCATCATATATTCAGAAACTGTTGACTGTGTCAAGTTTTTCACAAGTTCTCACTATATAGAGTCTACTTTCCAATAGGGCTTTCTGTAGAGAAAAGACTGTCAGAGTGAACGCTGCACAGACATTTTGATAATATTTAGGAAACCTCTTTTTGGCCCCGTTAGAGACTAAATAGTGTGGTTGTGAGGCGTCTTCAATACCTTACTGGTACAGAGTCATTTCAGCAGAAACTGCCAGCCATTGTTGACGCCGCTCTTCACTTTCCCTACAATGCGCTACATTATGCAGCGGTTCCACTGTGTGCAGCGAAGCATTACAGCAGAGCTACAGCTGGGTCACATCTGGGACAGAATTTAAAAATGAATCAGAAATGGATAAATATTAATGAGGATAGGATTTGTGATTAGCTATAATGGATCCCTTACAAAAAAGAAATTCTGATCGCGCAGATCATGGAGACATCCCTACTTGCAGACACAGACACACATGCACGCCCCCACACACACTGACGTGAACACCACACATACCAAACAGGCCTTTCACACACTACCAGGAAATAGGTGTAAGAACACTCGCACCCTCGCTCTCTCTCACAAACACTCACTTGTGCTGGTGAGTACAGGCTCCGGATGGAGTCTCGGGAGTTGTACCCTCCTGGGTGCCCAGTGGCTGACGCGTGGCGCATCTTCCTCATTCCTTCTCCCTTCTCTCCTCTGGCACCTCCTCGCTCCTTCCCCGCTGTTGTGCCTCCAGGCCCTGAACCAGCAGCGACTAGTCCTTTGTCCATCCTCGCACCCCCGCAGCCGGGGGCGCCCATGCAACAGAGGGTGCCCTGGGCCAGCTCCAGCTCAATTTCTGCATCCATCTCCGCCTCCTCTGCGGCCTCCTTGTTGGAGTCGTCCAGGTGCTTCATCAGCACGGCCACCACCACATTGATGAGCACGAACTGGGCGGTGAGCACGAAGGAGACAAAGTACATAGGCGAAATAAACTGAAGGCTCGGATTGCAGGCATAGTCCACATCGGTGCCGTGGTCCGGTGGGCACTCCCGCAATGTGTCCTGGAGGCAGAAGGTGGGGAAAAATGTGGTTGGTTAGAAGAGGAGGAAGAGACACAACAGATAAGCTCTCAGGGTTACCACAGTTGAGGATAAAGTTCTGCAACAAATACTTTCTTTGAAGTTTGTAACTTTGAGGTCTTGGTGAGATGTGAGTTGAGAAGTGAGTCAGGGGGGTGTTGGTGCCATTTTCTGGGTATTCATTAGGCTATATTTCTGTGTTGTCTTTGATTTTACTGTAGGAAACTGATACAAGTGTTATACATTACTTAGCCACAGAGAAATGCACTCGGCCCTCATTTAGAGACTGTTTCTTAAAAACAGCCATTAGGATTTCCATAAGGTTGTGATGTCACAACTGTACAAACACCAGCACAGCCTATGCGGAATCACGGTGGGAGGGGCCTGCTCAGGTCTGTGACAAATGACCAATTAGAACAGGCTGGGCTTTGGGGGGCTTTACAGATACAGGCACCAGAAAACAGAGCATGAGGGTGAATAGAGATGCTGCAGCGTGAGACGAGTAATTTGAACAATAAAGCAATTTCTAGTAGACAACCAACACGAAAGTAGGAACCCCCAAAAATAATTATTATGGGACATTTTCACAACAATGTAAAAATCCTTCTTAATTTGAGGCAGTAATAGAATGCATCTAGTTCATGTTAACAAGGCTCTTTGTATTCATGACAACTTGCATAATCATCAAACACTTAATTGTTTTCCTTCCATGCAAAACGACGGGAGGCGTTCCTTTCTCTTCTCTAGCATTATTCTCGTGGTTTTCCACTCTGGTTAACATGCACTCGGTGGAGTTCAGTCAGAGCAGAACCAAAGTGACAAGTGTTTTCTGCAAGTACACATATCTCACCCAGGCTGTGACCACACATAACAATTTTTAGCCCTCTGAGCTGAAGCTGGTCTTTTCTATCTAATTTGGCATGACATTTACACACTGTGCTCCTTCACACGACTACTCCCTCTTCTGCCTTCACTCGTTTTTCCATCTTATTTCTCTCCAAATTTTAGTTCCAAATCTTCATTTACTCTCACACATGCTTGTGCTGTGCCCCCCCCTTTCCATTTTTGATGTAATTTTCCCTGAAGAGGGGAGAAGAAAGCATAATAACTGGTCAGTTCTTTTAACCTTCTGTTCAATCCTCTCATCCCCCCTCTTATTACAGTTCACTGGTGCCTCCTTTTCTCCCCCCTGCCCTCTTCCTTCATTATGTCTTCTCTTCCCTGCATGGCTAATTACCACTCTGCCTCACCTGCTTCTTACTAAACCAAAGCAGATTTGCCTCTCTCATGGCAAAGGTGATCATTTGACAGCTAAAATGACAGCAATTTACTCAGAGGGGAAGCACATGTGGCCCGCTGGTTTGCTTCATGGCCCGCTACCATCCACACTGCCTGTATCCAGTGTGTGTTTAATGGTCCACGGCCGACACACTCCAGCATAATCTCTATTCCCCCTGCAGCCTAGGTGTGCGGAGGAGCAGCCACAGCTCCTTGTGGCATTAGATGTGTGTTCAGGTGAAATTGGTGTTTTGTGTGTGTGCATTGAGGCACAGTCGCCCTCCTGCCCATCAGTAAGCTAATCTGTGCCACCAGTGCCGAGCAAGCACATTTCCTTTTCATCGGTGAGCATCGCTAGAGTGGAAGATAGGATGGATGAGAGAAATAGAGGAGGATTTTGTCTCTTGACACCTCACTGTTTTCTATAAGTCTGTGATTGTGTTTTTCTTTTGAATCACAAACACGTATGCTGTATGAAGTTTGTGTATGTCCTGCGCTCCAAAGTGTTAGGCTTTGTACCAGGGTTATTGTAGTTCACTAAAACTGGGCTACAAACTAAAACTAGTGAAAAGAATGTTTTAGTCAAAGTTGCAATATGTTAAAATTGGTCACCTTTGTGAAATCTCATACTACAAATACAATAGAGGGCAGCATATCACTAGACTAACAACTGATTGCTGCCATCAGCTCGTCAGCTCAGTTAGCCACGCAGCTAGCAGTTTGGCCGCTCAGAGCAGTGGGGGGAGCGCAACACAGGAGCTCTGGACCATGATGTGTAGCTGGTTAGCGTGCTATGTTCAGTAGATACCTCCACAAGAATACACACATATCATAACACTATTTCTACACATTCTGTTGATAATTTAAGTTAATTTCTAACTTTAAAAAGACAGTAATGAGAAAAAAGACAAATACAAGTAACTTTATCTTGTACACTGTGAATACATCTTCATACCTTCATGATGCCATTCCAGTTGTCGCCCGTGGAGACTTGAAACAAGGTAAGGAAAGCCATGCCAAAGTTCTCAAAAGTAGCGTGACGACTCATACCCTCGCATGGGTAGTCAGGATTACATACTGAACATGAGAGTGAGGTGGGTGGAAGGTAGTAGAGGAAGAACAGAAGTTATCAGGTCACAGATAAGAAAGAGGTGAAGAGATTAAGAGAAAGAGGGAGAAAATGGGACAGGAAGGGAGCAGGGATAACAAAAGAAGAAAAGGATCAGCACGTCATTACTCCTTTAAACAGCAGAAACATGCACCGTCTCTGTCACTAAGCTGCCTGTGGATGACTGTCCAAACAAGCCAACTCGGTGTAGACACAGTCTGTTATCAAATCAGCAGCAATGTGACCAAAACATTCTATTTGTCTTTGAGCTTATATCCCAAGATAATCTCTGGAAGGGCCTCAAGAAAGAGACACTTGCATTTGCCACTAATCCTTTCTCCTGCCAAGCTCCAATAGGAAGCAACGTTGCCACTGGCTGCAGCTGCAGCACACAAGGGAAATGTGACAGTTTGAAATATATTTCTTCCAACTTCAATGTGGATATTTTAGGACAGTGCTTATATATCAGAATACGGGAGAGTGGGTTGATTCTCTAATGGCTGTCGGACTGCAGGAGAGAGAACTGATGAAAAGGGGAAATAAGGAGATTGTCAGGCTAAAGTGAATACAAGTCATTTGGCTTTTATGTGCACGAAAATGAGAACATGAAAACTGGAAGTTGTTATTTTGCTGAGACAGACACTGATAAGTGTTGATCACCTACATGTATGGGGATGATATGTGTGTAGACCATATGCTCTGCAGCTAGTTGGAGTTGTCCTTTCATCTCAACTTTAACACATATATATGAGTATGTGGTGAAAGGATTAGGAGCTTATGCACATTACCACAGATATAATGGTGCACATTGTGTCACATGATGGATAACACACAGTATCTCATGTTGTGCCTTGAGACAAGGAAAATGTGTTTAAATCTCAAAATCCTTGAATTAGCACAGAGATTCTCCTGCACACAGTCGTTCTCTGAAAGCTTCACGGATTGTTTCTTTAAACATTTATCCTATTACAACGGCAGAACTATCCAAACATTTTTTTTTTCACATTTAATAATCAGTGTATCACTGAATTTTAATGAATGGGATCTTATTACAATCACAGATCACGGCCTTGATTCTTGAGTCTTTAGAAAACTCCTTTTTAACTGGCAAAGTTCCCTTAATTCATTTATGGTTTCTCTTCACAGATTTCTACTGAAATTAAAAAAAAAAAAAAAATCCAACAGTATAATTAGAGGTTTTTAAGTGACACAGACACAACTGGGACACTTACCAAGTTCTCCAAAAAGCTCTACTCCTAAGGCGGCGTAGATGAAAAACAGCAGCATGAAGAGCAGGCCCAGGTTACCCACCTGCAACACAAGCATGCGCGCGCACACACACACACACACACACACACACACACACACACACACACACACACACACACACACACACACAGAAGAACATGCACATGTTTTAAACCATTTGAAAGCATAACAACAACATAGTGTCTAGGTTATATGTTCTGGATAAGCCATACTAAAATACTCTAAAACATAATGCACAAGATGTGGTTTTCTTTAGAGGACTGCAATAAAAAAGCCTTCCATCTTAAACATATTCTTAAAACCAACAGAAAATGTTGCGTCTTCAAACAACAAAAGACCAAGATGTCACTGGTATTGGGACCTGTGATAAATCAGTTGTACACTTGCTTGAGGGTAATTCAACCTTATTTTGAATTTCTGTTCAAGTCAGTCATTTTTGAAACAACTAACCACAAGACAAGAATGTCCTCAGATCAACAATCCACTTTTTTTTTTTTTTCAAACACTGCCACTAAACAAACTGGCGGGAGATCAAGCTGTAATGGCCGTACATTAAGAATGCCACATAGGACTCCAAACTGTTTCTAGCATGCTGCTCCTGCATCCTGCTAACTCCTGCACACCACGGCAGCAGCTTCCTCTGAGACCTTGATACGGCTGAACCCCTGATGCTGTTGTGCATTTCTGAGTTTGGGGTTTTGGGATTTGGCTCGGTTCCACCACAAAACAAACCTTCTGTTCCCACAACTTAATGGTGACAATGATGTTCCGCGCTAAACACTCAGGGCAAAAACTCTTAATCCCATCACAGGAAAACAAAAACCCAGTCTCCTATTCACTGTTTTTGACACCGTGCTGCTCCACCGGGGGATGAGAGAAAAGCACCAACAGATAGTTATAATTATTCTCCATGTGATCTGAAGTGAAGTTTAGTTCACTCCACCTGTTTTTCAATGGAAAGCTACGGGAAATTTGCAGTTGTGTTTCGTGTTTGGTCTCGGAATAGTGCATCAACATTGCGAATATGACAGAGCCTGTTCTGAGGAGATTACACACTGCAGTGTAGACAGAGTTTATTAAAAGGGGGCTGTTCTCAGTGTGAAGCACGGTTTGGCAGGACTATCTACAGTGAGGTCTAGCTCTAAAAGAAAAGTCACGGTGGAAATGAATGTTTATTCATAATACCAGGGGAAGGATCTCAGTAAATAGGAGCCAAGTTGTGATTGGGATTGGACGAAGGTTAAACTAAATTAAACTAAAATGAGATTTCAGAGCAACCATGTCTTTTATACTCAGGGAAAAAAACCCTTTGTTTAGATGATGTCTCCTCTCCTTTGAAATCCACTAAAAACACAGAGAGAATATACTATTAATCACTGATAAATGCTGCTAAAGACGCTGGAATAAATGGCCTGATATGATTCACTTGGTTAGTCTACAAAGGTCAATTCTTCTACCTTAAGGAAGAGCGGCAGAAGGTGGTGACAAAAAGAACAAAATATCTTCATCCATGTAACACAATTGAAGTGTTTTGCAGCACCTACATAACTGAGATATTAAAGTTAGCTTTTTATGTAGATGAATACACTCCATTACATGCAGAACAGTCTGATGAGTCCCTTTGGACTCACAGTAATGGAGGCGATTGCCTTCCAACCTTTCATTTGGATTCTGTAATGATTCTTAATGCGACTGTTCTGGTCTTTGTCTCAACTACATCTCTTACGTTAGAGCTATTCTGCCTTGTGTGCTTAACAATCTGCTCCTCTAATGGCCTGGGCCTATTTGGGATCCAATAACTGGATGAAAATAAGCTTGAGCTGTCCATAGATTTTGTTGTGATTTGTAAATTTGATGATCTGAGGTGAGACAGCGAAGGTGAAAACATTGGACTTTCATGTACACGTCAATTCTGAGTCTTGGGGTTATTTTGCTTACATCACTTTTTCAGGTGAGTGTAAAAATCCCAAACACACATTAAGGTGTTTGTTGTTTTGTTAGCAGATGGACAGATATTGCAATAGCGATGTAATTCTAAATAATTATGGGTGATTCATTTTTACATCACAATTTTCAAAAAACTGGAAATATCATGACAATGTGCCATTTCTCCTGGTTTCTGCCAAACAAACATGTTTTATGACATCTGGAGAACAAGCTTTGTAGGCCAGAGAATCGCTGCAGCACTACAACATTCCATTAAAACACTGTTTCGTGACACATTGCCTTTATATAAAAATTGCAGTTCTTGTGACTTGGATATTGCACTTAGTCATGTTGACGTTTTGATTATTTCGTGATTAATTGTGCAGCACTACACGATGCCATCACCGCTGCCCAATCGCTACTGCAAAGTCTCTGACCCCAAACGATGACACTGGTGCAGGCTCGCAGCGCTCGTGTCCGGAGTATTTTGGACTCATTTTTACACAGTGGGAGGAGGTGGTGAACCATGCCCCATCTTTATATGCCCTATGTCATCTTTGTATGTCAAGTTCAGATTTATGTTCTGGAAATGTATGCAGATTAGCCAGTGTTTAATTAAGACAGTCTCAAAAATGTTATTTTCTTAATATAAGTAAACATCAAGGGAAGTTTAATGGTAATATCTATTTGGGGTCCTAACAGTGTCATAGCCATCAGTGCTGAAAAAAATAGTTTAAATTGAAAAATGTAAAGTAATTGTAGGTCACAAACTGTAAAAATCAAGGTTAAATCCTGTGGATATGAAGAATTGTGACAACATGAAATCTATCATTTAAATTAAAATGATAACTTGTAAAGTGTCTTTGAGTACCTGAAAAGCGCAATATAATATAAATGTATTATCATTATTATTATCAAATCTTTTTACAGTCTTCACCTGTAGTGTCTCACCTTATAAGGACGGAGACCAAAATTCTCATCATCAATTATTTAAGTCTCACAGGGGACAGCAGTCCCACAGCACAAACTGTATCCCATGTGGTGTCCACATCTGCCTTAGGCTGCTCTGGAGGCTTCTCAGCCATAGAGAAGCGATTAAACAACTGGCTTGACTTTATTGCCAACATGATGTAAGCTATTAGTGTAAGTAAACGGTGTGTTGCAGCCATTTTACACAAGTCGGCGAGGAGAGGATAATGGAGGATGCTCGTGGGTTAGATGACTTTGTCTTTGTAAAGACAAACTATAAAAATACATTTTCTCCCAACATGTCAGCGAGCTATTAAGTTTATTCACCCATTTAGTCTGAGTGTTTGGATCCTTCATTACATCTCCATGTCCTGTCAAGGCCTATTAAATATATACACAGCTTCCCATCGCGTTTCATCTCATGAACTATTATTCTAGCAGACATCTGTCCCCGTGTGCCCTGATGGCATTATTCATATTCCTTGCCTTCTCATACCAATAGCTGTGTGTTCGTCTGCTCCTTTGTCCTGCTGGATCATGAAGCCTTTGTTGAAATGTCAATACTGTACTCAATATCCTACGTGATGTAATGAAGGAATGTTGGCAGCTCGCCATTTCATTTTCACAGTGAAATATAGCAGAATATCACCTCAGGTTAATATCTTGCCAGATGTAACGCTTTCACTCTGTCAGTACCTCAACATGCACACACACCCATACAGAGAGAGAGAGGGAGAGAGAGAGGGAGAGAGAAAGAGAGAGACCTCCTGGAATTGTTTAATTAGCCCCAGTTTTAATTACCTCCCCTGGTGCCCTTGGGATAGTGCAAAGGGCTCAGTGTTAATGAGAGAGGGATCAATAGAAAAGAAAGACAAGGAATCTGTTCTCCCTCACCTCTGCCTGCCCTCCTTTCACCACACCACCTGTTTCCCTCTGTTTGCTTCATCTTACTGTTGATGGTCAATGGGTCAGACTGTGTGTGTGTGTGTGTGTGTGCACGTATATGACTGTGGCTGCACATCCATAAATAGGCTCTACAATAGTGTTTGCATCAACACATCCTGTCTAGACAACACCTTTACTTTTGAGGAACTGTTCAGCATGTGGGGAAATATGCTAATGAGGAGATTGATACTATTACACTTGCAGTAAATCTGTAGCTGGACAGCACAGCTGGTTAGCTTAGCTTAGTTACATCCATACGTATTTGTTCCGATTAAACAAGCAAGATACGTTAGTGAGTGGGTTTACGAGATGTTAGTTGGTAGATTTGTTACACCCCACTGTGGGGTCACCCATGGGGTTTGGGAACTATTCTTTGGAGCCAAGATCCTGTGGTAGCTTGTCTATCATAAGGTTGCCCTGCCCTAAATCACACCCCACTTTATTGTCTATTTTACTCAAATGGGACCATAATTCAGAAAATCAAATCCCAAAAACATCATGCTGTGTTGACGAAAACTAGCAAAACCAGCAACCATAAACTCATTAGATAAGTGTTTACTGAGGTAATAAATCAAGTGAGAAGAAGCGTCATTTTCTCATAGGCTTACATATAGTTTGACTTCTGCAACCAGTACAGGTTGAAGGCACTTCCACATTGGTTTCACTTTCACAGCAGATGCTTTGAACTGAGCCACACTAGTTGTTTACCCTTCTTCCAAGTCTTGATGCTAAGCTATGCTAATCGGCTTCTTGCTCTCAACTAACTAAAGCTACATCAAACTACTGCTCTTTGCATTCACAGATACAGTAATGGGGATGTCAGCATTCCAACAAATGCTTTCACAAAGACACCAGTTAGTAGGTTAAAGCAAATACAGCTTTAGGGAAAGCCTCTTGATTAATAAACATTGAGTCTTGATGAAGGCATGAACATGAGGCCGGATAAAAAAAACAAAATACAGAAAGTTAAATATAATATAAATTTATTTTTTTCCCTCATCTCCTTTTTATCCTTAATTCATGACATTAAGCTTCAAAGCAAACATGCACTACTTCCAGACACAAAGCACACTGAGCAAAGATGCATTCTGGGTATTTTGACAGTGGGACGACCTAGAAAACTGTCTGACTCTGAGGACATTTCACCACCAAATGAACTACAGAATGCTGTAAGAAGCTCCCACTGTTTCTAGCACACTGTGGCCACAGCGGGAGTCTGGGTGCTCTCCATGGTGCTGAAAGTGAAAACAAGACAAGCCTACTATGTGTGTATGTGCACATGTGCACATGTGTTGGTGTGCGAGTCTTCCAGTCTGTGGCATGAATGAGTCATCTATTAGAGTTGCCTACAGGCCAACAGAGGAACATAATGAGAGGGCTAGTAGCACTCTGGCTATTGACTGGAATCACAAAACTCGCTGTGGGAATGTGAAGTGTGAGTCTGTGAGGGGGAAAAAAAGGGAGAGACAGTGTTTGTCACTGTGTGTGTGTGTGTGTGTGTGAGGTACCTGAGGCAGGGCTTGGACCACCGTATCCAGCAGGGCTCTCATTCCCGTCGCCATTTTCAGCAGTTTCAGCACTGTGTGTGTGCGTCAGAGAGACAGAGAGAGAAATTTTAAGTGTGGCTATTAAGGGGGAAATCCCTCAGGTTCAATTACAGACTAAATGGGAAACATGAAACTGTGTAAAGGTCAGTTTTTAATTCACATCCAGTCACACACACACACACACACACACACACGCACACACACACACACACACGTGCGTGCACACAGCCCTTTAGAACCGAGCTGCAATGCTATAGCTAACTGGCTAGCGAAAGTTGATTACAGGCTCTAGAGTTATATTTTAACACACCATTAACCATTAACATCAAGTCAATATTCTAGTTCACTGAAAGCATTTACAGGAAGTGTGGCTGCGATAAGGCTTGTGAGTGAGCGTGTACGTGTGCGTATTTCACACGTACCTCGAGCTATCCTCAGTACTCTCATGATCCTGATGATAGTGGGGTTGATGGGCAGGGCAGCGCTGATCTCGATCTCCTCCAGGGTGATGCCCATCACTGACAGAAGCACGATGGCCAAGTCCAACTGGTTCCACCTAGCACAAACACACACACACGCACACACACTCGTGTGATGGAGGAAGGTGCACAGGGGCATTGCAACACACATGCATACAAAAAAAAAACAGAAACACACATATGTATGTCACATACAGATGTTCACTTGTTGGTGAAGTCCTACACTCAGGGCTGAGCCTAACTATGCAAAGAGGTACGTAGTCAATCACCTTTCCGCTCATTGATCTCTTTTATGATCCTCACATTTATACCAACGATGCTACAGAGCCTCATCACCAAAAGCCCCTAATAAATCCATCATGTGTGGATAAAATGCTTGTCATACAAATTGCTTGAGCGCAGATGGGAAACAGATGTTGCCAAATCAGATGCATTTGTTGGGATCAAAGTGTTTGAAGCGACCATATTAATCACATCATCTGAGTTTTGGGAAAACCGTTGAAAACCTGACGCAACTATTCCACTACTATACCATGCTTTTATTTGCTTTTGCGCATCCTTTATCGCCTCATGTAATCGCTTCAGGGGGCACTGTAGCCCTCATTCATCTCCTGAGTTTTTGGAAGACAGTCAGTGGGTTAACATCTTTTGTGAAACCACAAAGCTGGCCCTAAAGCTGTGCAGTTTTCATGGAGGAGGCTAAATCAGGTGCACATCTGATCCGCGTTCACAAAGCGAGGCACCCAGAGTGCTAAAACATTTGCCACTGCCAACCCATTTGTCAGAATGCCTGCCAAACTCTCTCATTTAAATGCCAATGAGAGCAGTGTATCAACCGCCGCCCGTGACTCATTATCATCTTGCACATGATTGTGTTTCCCTCTGTTGTCAGGGCCTGCCTGGGTCCCTACTTCTTTTTCACATATTTGTCACAGGCATGTTATCATCTGAGGTTTCAGTGATACAGACCCTTCAAGGGATGGTTTGGTTTTTGTTTTTTTTTTTAAGTGGGGTTAGGAGCACTGGTAAGGAAGCTTCGGTAAGCAATGTACTTAACCACCTAAAAAGAAAGTCCACACTATATTTAGAATGTTTTCACCATTTTACCTTGCCTGTAAAACAGCTCTCTCTAATGGGACACTGACGCCATAATAACAGTGATTTCACTTTCCAGAATGAGGGAGCTGCTACTCAACTGCTGCCTCGATCCGCTAGTTTGGGTTATTGTGTGACTTTGGTGAGTCCGAACAAACCCTTGAACTAAACACCGATGTCTGGAAGCTTTGAAGTAAGCGATATGACGGCTTCAGCTCCCTGGCAGAAGAGGCTGTCTGAGGGCAAGGCAAAGCGGTGAAAATATGAAAATAGAGAAAGAATTTACAGCCACTCCTTTGACCACTGCTCAAGACACACCTTAAAGCAGGTAGACCTTTTGTAATGTGATATACAAATCCCAGCAGTGCCGAGTCAAAACAAGCCAAGGTGAGCCAGCATGCATAGGGAAAAGACCCATTTCTGGGAGTAATTGCCTTATACAGCCCTACTTCTAAAAAACAAAAGTATCTCTTCAAGGCTGAAGATGGCAGCTCCCTTTGTTCATATTTGCATAACAATGTTCCTTAAAATCACTTTAACACATCAGAGTCAAAGGAACAGACTAACTCACCTGATAAAGATGCACCCGATACTCATCCAAAGGCACATTTAATGTGGACATTCATATCTCCTTGACGGCCTCAGACCTTTAAATATCAATACATCTACAGTGTATACACACACGCACACACACATACCTACAGACTTACAGTGCGTGGTGACACCACCTACTCCATTGACCCATTTCTCAATTTGACCCCAGCCTATAAATCACACTATGCACAGTGACTGTTCACGGCTGCTGCTGACACAACATAAAAAGAGACAAAGTGCCAGGTGGTGGGCGCCTGATAAATCCTCCCTATATCCGCCCATCTCTTTTCTCATTTCATCGCTCATTTGCCCTTTTTCTTTGATCAGTCCAGCTTCCCCTCCTATATATCATCAGATTCTTCCTCAGCCACCTCATTTCTCTTAACCATCCCTCCTTACCCGTCTTTCTCTCCCAGCTAACCAAAATAGGTCAATGACATTAAAGTACCATCAGCGCAATATAAGCTCCCGAATCTGTTTCTGCCTTTAATTAGTCACCACACAGCCCCAAAAAGAATAAGACATCAGTTTCGTCGCCGTGCACATTTGGGTGAGTGACGAATCAATTAGTCTGAGCTGGGAGTGAATGACTGTGGGAGTACTGAGGTGTGTTTCTCATGGAGGTCAGACAAAGGTGAATACAGTGAGTTGGAGAAATGGAGAGCACAGCAGTGTAACCAGCACAGAGCTAATAAGACTGTAAATTTTAGTTAGTAGAATGATACTGCGGCTTAACACCTTCTTTTTTCAATCTGACTCATATTGTGTGAGGTCAATAAATGACCACGAAGAAAAATTCGAAAGAACTGTCATATCCGTTTCAAAAGCTTTCTGAATGAAAATTACATTCATTATGTTATCCACAGAGTTCTTTCTGTCAGAAGTGGAAACACAACATTTGCCAAGGAAACAGTCAAGACATGACAACATATATATTTTGGATTTGACATACTAGTTTAAAAACAACAAAAAAAATAATTTACTTGGAAAACGACTGTAAAAATGGAAACGACTTGGAAAAGGATGTTAAGATGGACATCAATTGACTAAAAATGTCTATGGATGTGTGCTCAGCTCAGCTGGTGCTTTAAGTGCTATAAAGGAAATCATAAGTTCCACTGTGCACATTAACGGGTTGAAAAGGAATTATAGTTTGTACTTACATCCTGTATTAACTTCACAGGAAATGAAATAAAGGGAAGAGGGCTAATCACTATTAAGGTAACTGTAAATTCTTACATCTTACTGTGATAATGAGCACATTTCACAGAACTGATCATTTTCAAATCTGTATTTGCGACACAATACGCGAGTCAACTTAATAACACATATTTCAACATATTTCATGATCCTCTATGTCTTTAAAGCTGTTGTCCCCTATTCCATTTATAATTATCAAAGCAAAAGGCGGATTTGTACAGCCATTACACCTTGAACTAAATAACAGTTTATTATGGCACTATTTATATTAGACGTTGTTTCAGAAGATTATAGCATGCGCCTGGAGCCCCGATTTTTAATGCTTAATTTTCATCAAATAAGAGATAAGTGACTGAGCTGAATAGACAAAAACATAGGGTAACTATTATGAAATGTAAAGCTCATTTTGCAGTAATCCAAAGGGGGCTTGTGTTTACCGAAAGAAAAAGCTGATTGACAATCATCACACAGGTACAGTAGAGTCTGCCTCCGGACAGCAGATTAACAAATCCCACAGCGGATGGATGAGTTCAGCACTGACACCGAGCTGTCAAGCTGCATTACTATAGTGCTACAAATAAACACAGACACACTTCCATGGGATGCAGAGAGGGAAACGCTCTCATACACAATCGCACTGCCAACACACACTGTACCTTTCTTTGAAGAAGCGGCGAAAGCCGAAGGCGATGAGTTTGAGTACTGATTCCAACACGAAAGTGGAGGTGAAGAAATAGTTGCAGTACTTCAGGGCGAGATCCAGAGACTGTGGAGAGAGAGTAAAAAAAAGGGGCATGTGTGTTCGTGTGTGTGTGTGTGTGTGTGTGTGTGTGGGTGTGAGTGTGTGCATGTCCAATGGGGAGTAGAGTATCAGCAGGGAAAACAGGTACATTTGGAAGTGTTCCCATTGTTGGTAGAGTAAAATCAAGCATGCCAGAGGCAAAAATAGAGCATCTTCAATTCATAGCAGCACACACAAACACATACACACACCCACACACACACATACACCCACGCGAGCGCGCACACACACACACACACACACACACACACACACACTCTCACGATGTTCCCCCAACAAAAACAAATTCTTAAGCGAAATTGTATTTGCAGAGTATTAAAATATTCCAGAGACAAGCGTGTTTTAACATCTAGCCCAGCTCCACGTTGCTGCAGAGACTGGAGATTATTTTCCCCCGGCTGTTGTCTCCTCTCATAAATAGAGCTGTGGCTTCTAACAAGTGGGAGGCTGCCAAATGTCAGAAGCAACAGCTGACGAATACGGCCAAGACCTGTGATATTTATCTGATGCCCGGTCAGTTTGAGAAAGCTTGCTCCATTTTAAAAGGTCAAACGGGCATCTTATCTCAAGGATAATCACTTCTCTCCTTCACGAAAAAACGCTGTCAGGACCTCCATTCATCACACATGAATGGACAGATACGTGCACTGTACGGCTAACACCACTCTGACAGCAGCCCACGTCAAATCAGCGGTGCAATCACAGGTCCTTTGTGCTGACTGCAGTTACTCACAACACATGCTACAGTTTCATGGTGGTGGAACAGTCAGTGGTTTCACACACTGTATCTTTTTGAGATGCTGCTCTTTAGGGAATGGAAGGCTGTATGGAAGGGTTGCAGTCAGATTTGACAGCCATAAATACTCTGCAAGGTCCGTCTTCCCTTTATCATCTAACATACATCCACAGACACAAACACAAACACACAACTGGACCTGTGCCCCCCCTGCACCCCCCATGATTAGTTCCTACACTGCTATACAACCCAAATACATACACGGTACACAAATACAGGTTTGCACACACAGGTAAAAATCTTACATGAGGTTGATTGTAGTGCTCTAAGGACATGGTGATGACGTTGATGCAGATGATGAAGGTGATGATGAGGTCCAGGTAGTGGTTTGTGCACAGTGTGTGGATCATCAGGCGCACTTGGCCATAGCTTGAATAGTAGGGCAGCTTTTGGGCTTCTGTTGATAGAAAAAATAAAAATAAATAAATATATATATATCTATATATATATATATATATATATATATATATATATATATATATCTATCTTTACAATATATTTTCAAACAGAAATCATTATAAGTTCAAAAAAAAAGTACGACATTATCCTATCTTGGATGTGGTGGGATTGTCACCATCACCCTGGTAACGAGAAGCACATAACAGAGACAGAAATGCAAATGTTGAGCAGCTCAGACCACCGTTGCTGGAGAGTGCTTTGCTTTTATCAGTGCACACAATGTAAGCTTCATCCCTGCGCTGTCCTGCACCCAACTCTTTTTTTTTTTGCCAGAAATAAACACTATGTGAACACTGGGCCCAATATATTCTCTGCAGAGATTTAGAAATAATTAAAAAAAAAAAAACCCTTCCATTGATTTCATTATATACAGTGATCATTCAAACTTTCAGGCTATTATAAAAAAAAATGATATTAAGACTAGTCCAAACAATTGTGCAGCAGATCTTTTTTTTTTCTTCCAGGGAAGGCCTGCTCCACACTGAGCGCTTTGAAATGCAAAAACTCAAAGCTTTGATCGAGCTGGAATCACTATCAACTGAGAAAAATGTGAAATTGCAGAGAACAGAAGCAAGTATGACACTTGTTGTTTGTCTGTTTATTATTGTCTGTCTGTCTCTCTCTATTTTCATCTTTCTTTCTACAGCACACATTTTCATCAGTATTGATCAGAACTCACATTGCTAATAAAAAGTGAATCATGTATGTGGGTAACAATAGGGGATGAGTGAGCTTTTCAAGCCCTTTGTGTTTGTATCATTATATCTTGTTGCTTTAACAGTGTTTGTCATTATTTCCCTCTGATCGATTGAACTCCATAAATCTCTTCCTGCCTCTTCTTTCTTCATCATACCGCTCCATTGTATCACTTTATTTTAATTTAACGCTTCAAACGTTCAAATGCCTCTATTTTGCTATTTCTTCACAGACTTCCCCAATTCCACGCTCCTTTGCTACCCCTCTCCTGTCATCCCTCTCTCTTACTTCTCCTCTTCTTTTCCATGCGCCGCTGACGCTTCTCCTCCCGCCTTTTGGCCTCCTCCACCTCTTGGTGCTGTCGGCACTTGTGAAAATTCTCCACCACCACGCCGACAAACATGTTGAGGACGAAGAAGCTAACGATGAGGAGGAAGGAGATGAAGTACAGCAGCATCCACGGGTTGTTGTTGGTCACCGGCTGGGGTTCAAGAGGATGATGAGAGGGGAGGGGTAAAAGATTTAACCTGATAAGATCTCACCTCAGGTTTTATTCTTACGTAACACTTTTGTTATTCGGTCGATGTACCTGTTGGTCCACACCCACAGCATCAAGACCGTGATACATAATGTTGACCCAGCCATCCTTGGAGGCGAGCACAAACAGGGACATCAGAGCCTGGAAAATAGCAGGCAGACAACAGAAAGGAAAACTGTTTATTATGCTTATCCAAAAAGAAACAACACCAAATTGCTGCAACAACTGCAACATATTCTTATACCAAAAATGACGAACACCAGACGTGCAGATATAACACATGTGACACTGACCTGCCCAAGGTTGTCAAAGTTGTACTTATGGTGGACCCACTTGTAGTTGGCTTGCAGACAGTCAGACTTGTTGGTGATGTTTTTGACGTCGGGGCCGAAGCAGTAGAAGAATTTGCCTTTAAACAGCTGTCAGTAGAGGAACAATAAGACCAAGCTTTTGGTGCTTTCTGACTACTCATAGAAAACAGACAAATAAGCCTTCGTATGCCCCGCCTGATGAGATGAAAGACTGCTTATGAGTGAAATAATGAGGCGGTCAAAGATCCCAGCATGAAAATGTTGTGCAATGATGAAAGACTTGGGAAGACAATGAGGGTTTACGTAAGAGTGAAATGCAAGTGTGCCTCAGAGCTATTAAAATGGAAAATGAGGGAGAGAATTACATAAAAAAACATAATTGGCAGGAAACCATTGCACACACAAATAAGACTGTGTTATTTGCAACAATTTCTGTGAAAATTATATAGCTGATTTAGAAATGTGTGCATGCAGTGTGTATCATACATACCTGCACCCCAAGAATGCCAAAGATGATGAAGAACGCACAACAGATGAGGACGATGTTGCCGATGGGTTTGAGGGAAGTGATGAGGGTCTCCACTACCAGCTTCAGACCCGGAGCTCTGCTGATCACCCTGAAGAGAGGAGAAGCAGTGTGAACAAAATAAGAAACAAGTAAAACAAGGGAGTAAAAACGGGATGAACTGTAAACACATTTTTAAAAAATCGCTGGACTTTCTCCCATACCTGAGAGGGCGCAATGTTCTGAGCAGCCTGAGTACTCGAAGCACGCCCAGGATCTTGGCCCCACCCGCCATGGACACGACAATGTCAATCAGAGACACGAAAACCAGGAAGCCATCCAGAATGTTCCAGCTGCTCCGCAGATATGCCTGCTCACCCACGTACAGACCCATGGAAACCACCTGAACATGAGAGAAAAAAAAGGAGGTGACGCTGCAGACAGCAACACAACACGGACTACAATTGCGACATAGCAACTTGGCAGTAGACATTCCAAGACATCTGCATCAAAACGTTTAGAAAAAAAAAAAACAAGGTGACACTAAAAAGCAAGAGGATGAGCGATGAAATAAATATAAGAAAAGACATCAGCAGCTGCAGGACAACAGGCTGGTGATGCGCGGTGCACACTCAACCCCAAACACACACGCACGTGCATGCACACCTGCCAGAAGACACAAACACTAGAACAGTAATCGATACCTGTGGTTTAAAAATGAAAACGCACTCCGACACACCACGCATCACTACAAAGAGCACACAGGTAACTGTGTTTACTGCAACATCCACCAGTGCAGTAACAGTGTCCCACTGCCTTTATATTTGCTTGTAAAAAGTTTAATGTGAAGCCATTCGACGTATGATAGTGCTCGACTCCTCTGTGGCTTCAACAGTGAGGCTTTGATGTTGCTCAGGAATCGTAAAACACATGCACGCAGCTGGATTTGGTGCAATGACGTGCAGTGGTGGGAGCATCATCTCTGCCTGGGCAAAAAAAAAATTAAAAAATCTGCAACTGACATTTGAAGCTGTTTGCCAAGTATCCGGTACAGCTTCAGAGGGACTGCGGGGGTGAGCGTGCAAACACATCAAGATGGTTGATAGATGGGCGCTTGGCAAACATCTTAGGGTCTAAATGCCAAAATGTAAACTGAATGTCTAAAACTTTCAACACGGTATTGACTTCACAGTCTCATACCTGTGCGGGAAAAAGCGCTACTTTATCAAACGACGAAAATACAATCAAGAGAACCACTTTTTCAGAGAGTTGCTGCCTCACAAAAACAGCCCTCGAAAAAACTTCTGTGACATGCTGACCAATTCCTCCACCCTGCTGTGCTGTGCTTTTTATGTGGCTACGTCTTGTAGACAGCGCTAAACACTGTGGTGGAGTCTTACGGAGAGAATAACGCCACATCAACAAACACACATCAACACACACTACAGGACTACACAGGGTTCAGACAGACAGAAACACTGGGGGAGACGTGTACGGCTCGGCCAGGGGGCTGACAAGTCTGCGGCTCCTTGACGGGCGGTGATTGGTTAATAATTGATCGCGGGAGTGCATAATTGATGGCCCACTTGTGCCAGAGCCTTTTGCAGAGAATACAGAAACAGTGGCGAAGAGAGGGAGGGAGGGAGGAAGGAAAGAAAGAAAGAAAGGAAGGATGGGCAAGTATGAGCAACCGGACTGATGAGAACAGTGGGATCCTAAGGAAGTGGAGGCACTTAAAGACTTAAAAAAAGAAACCCTAAACATCAGCGAGCACAGGAGGTAGGAGAGAGTGTGGGGGAGTGCTGGAGATGGACTGCATCCATAAGAGAAGACTAGCTGCTAATTAATGACTTTGCTTAATTGCTCTGTTCTCCGAGGGAACGTGGGAATTGCCAAGAAAGAAGGGCGGGGAGCGGGCTGTGGGAGCACTGAGGCGAAGTCAATTCTGTGACAGAGACAAACAGGGAGACACGGGGACGCTAGACGGACACAAAAGACACCTCTGCGTAATACCTGCACACTCCACACACTCAGGACTCTTTGGGAGTAATAGAGAGACAAGTCGTAAAACGTTACCTTGAGTGTCATCTCGCCCACAAAGATGGCCGTAAAAATGTAGTTAGAGATCGTGAGGAAGACCCTTTCCTGTACGGACAAACACGACAAGGGAGAGAGGCATCGACGGTTAGAGGGAGAAGATGGCGCAATCAGAGAACCGTACTCAATGCACCTTCAAGAGCAAAGAATTGATTCATCCCAAAAAGCTATCACGCAAAAGCTGCACAGAGAAGATGATGCTTCAGCACAGAAGTGTATAGATGCATTTCAGACTGACTTACCAAGCTGCCCTGTAGTATCTTGGGCCTCTCCAGAGCAACTGTGATACAGTTGGAGAAGATAAAAGCCAACACCACGTAGTCAAACAGCTTATGGGCTATGATGGACTGGCACATCTGTCTAAACCTGGAGCAGGAGGAGAGGAGTTGAAGACGGAGAAGAAAAGGAGAAGTTTAAATTGGCATCCAAGGTGTTATTCTCTTTTCAGATGACCCTGTTACATAAGATGATCCACAGGCCCAAGATGTGCAGTTTCTTCTGTCTACATCGAAGCGCTGTAGGATCTACAGAAAATAGTTCCTACATTAAACTGCTCACAACAAGGCCGGAGGGTTATCCTGAGAAAACAGGTCATGAAAGAGACATCACTGTTGAGTTTTTCAAACGTATTTTGAAGCTGATTGCCATCTAGTCCCATTATATTCATGAGAAGGTAGACATTTCACTAAGAAAAAAAAAAACACTGACAAAATGGGGATAATAACACACAGGGGTCAGGGCGACGCTGAGTCCACACACAGTTTATAAACCCCTTCCATCCAATCAGAATTGGGGCCAAGTTCCTTGACAGTGCACGGGCGCTCCCTCACATCTTGGTGGGTAAACGGCCTCATTCAGCCCTTGTTTACATCACTCCTAATTCAAAACAAATTACATTAACAACACTCTCAGAAGCACAAGACTCCTGAGTACAGAGCTCTGCGGGGAGAACAGAATAGAGGGATGGGAGAGAAAGGAAAGGAGTGCGAGTGAGAGAGGGAAGAGATGGGACATATAAATACTGAATATGCATTTCAAAAACTTCGCATGTGACACTGAGTACTGCCAAAAAGCAATTAAATATCATTGCTGTGGTGTTTACTGGAACGGATGAAAAGGAGCAGATTGAATAGGAGAGGCTGGTTTATTCTAAAGTATTTTGGAACAAGCACGGAGACATTTAGCTGCCTTTTATTAAAAAGAACTCAGTCTATTCAAACCCTTCCTCTGCAGAGTGTAACACAACATCACTACAAGTTAATGCACAATTTAATGAATTGCCCACGGTATTACATTTACCCCCTGAGGCCTGTTTCTGGCTCTCTAACAGGAGGGGAGAATATATCCTTTTGTTATTTGGAAGGTGGCAATCAATACTCTAATGTAGTCCTTCTCTGAGGAAGCTCGGCAACCCGTCCTTGCTATTGATGAGGTCGTGAACAGAATCTGCCCACCCGTCCTTGGTATTGTTTCGATGAGATACGTCCTGTGGGCCAGCCGATAATGTTTATGACTCTTTTGGTGACAAAAAAAAAAATCCCCACATTTTGAGTAAAAACACACTTTTTATGATGCAGCCGCTCCATCGCTAAATGCACTGGATTCAACCGATTTTAATTAAGAAGATATAAAGGTGACTCACTTGTTCTGCGGGGAGAACAGGAAGACAGACCAGTCCTCTCTGGTCTCACACCAATCTGGTCTGTACACTTCTAACATTTTCTGGATCCGGAAGCACAAGCTCTGCAGCAAAGAAACACAAAGGGACCCTCTCATCACAGTTTCCCGAAGTGATGACTTGAAATTGCTTCTTTTGTCCAACCAACAGTCCAAAACCCAAAGACTCATTTACGATCATACATGACAAAAGACAGCAGCAAATTCTTGCGTAAGAAGAGGAACCAGTTGAAAAAAAAAAAAGAAAAAAGAATAGAAACTTGTAACTGATTATCAAAATAGTTGCCGACTAATTTGCTCTCTGTTGACTAATCCATTAATTGTCCAATCATTGCTGCTCCAGTGATGGCGCACACGAGAAGAGCCTGTACGGCTTGTACAATGTAATCATGCGGTGAATACTTAAAGAGACTGAATTGCAAGGCTCCTAATTTAAATTATTTACGAAAGTGAAACACTTCTATAGCAACAGCTCGGAGCATCTTCCAACATTACCATCTGTATAGCTCTCTCCCCTGCTGTCTAAATAGTCCTTTCTAATTAACCTTGTTTCTCTCGTACACAGACTTGTTTACAATGAAAACAATGGGTCTCCCATGAGGCCCAGGTGATGGGGAGTGCAGGCTTTATACAAAGCACTTGAAAATCCTACACAAGAGAGCAGGAGATTATTGCATGTGTAAAATCTTGTACTTTAACAAAAGAGCAAATGGTGTGGCTGTTGAAAATCACAAGGCTAGACTGTGTGTCTTTGTTCTATTCAGATGCCGATACGCCGTCTTATCTGCATCTGTGGAATTGGACTGCGTGTTATAGGATAGTCGTATGATTGCATAAGCTTACTTTACTTACTCACCAGGCTTTGCCTAATTCTATTATCGTCTAATTCCCTCCCTCCCACACACACTTACATAGTCAATGTCATCATCCATGTCCTCCCTATCCTTGCTGCGTGTGTTAACTGCGGGGAAGACGTCAGCCATCAGCTGGCTCTGGGGGTTCTGCCCTCCAGCCGGCTCAGCCGGGTGTCTAGGAGGAGGCTGGAGGAGCTGAGACAGAGGAGTCTTCCCATTACAGTCTTGGTGCACCACTCCTAGTCCACCAAGACTGTCGAGCCCACTGCCACCACCTCCGCCGCTGATTACCATCCCCCCAGAGAAGCTCTTCTTCCTTTGGTGAGCGTGGAGCGTCATGGGGGGCAGCAGGTGGTGTGGTGGCAGTGGACGGTGCTGGGGTCCCGGGACCTGCAGCAGATGGGGCAGTTCTAGCGATAGAGCTCTGCGGTCCCTCCTGGGTACAAAGTGGCCAGGCAGCACAGGATGGGGAAGGTGGAGAGACTGTGGAGCGACAGCAGGAGGAGAGAGGAGAGACTCCTCCTCATCCGTGTGGATGTGGGCCAGGTGGCGGCGCGGGGATGAGGAAGCACGGGGACCCCGTATACGAAGGCTTCCTCCGACCACTCCGCCGAGGCCTCCCAGGCCGTAGCCATAGAAGGGCCTCGCAGAGGTGGGGGTAAGGGCTGGACTGGTAGAGGGAGACGAGGAGGAGCAGGGGCGGCATCCTCCCAGGCTGTTCCAGCTGGAGCGACGGGCCCACAAGGCCTGTGGATGGGGAGGCAGAGGGCGGCCCCAGTTGTGATAAGCTCGCCCTGGGTACTGAGAAAGAAAGACAGAGGCGTTTCTTCTATCACCTGTAATTCTGAGCTAAAGTCTGTCTGGATCCAGAGACACGGTGACACCTGCATTTTATACTAACAAACAAAAATTAGAGCAATCAATTCTTCACATTACGTGACACTTGGAAGTACCGTCTATACAGTACGTGTTTAAACTTTTAGTCAACTAGGCGCTGTAGCTAATTCAAACATTTTAGCTAATTAAATGTAGTTAATTAAAATAAAAAAATCTATTGCTTGTTTCAGATGCCATAAAGCTGCTTAACGCTAATGCTAAATCAATAGAGCACTGTGCGATAAATACACAAGCAATTTAGCACGTTAATGCTTACTGTTTGTTTCGTTTTTTTAAGCTGCTGTTTTATCTAATATATGTGTCTGTGACATTTTATATATAAGTAATTAAATTAAATAAGACATTTTCGCTGTCAGGGTGAAACAGATACTGTCATAAAGGCCCGAAAAAGACATGCGCAAACATTCAGCGCTCTGCAAAATTGCAGCGAGTTTCAATCATGCTGCTTGGTGCCTCAAACAACATCAAGCTGCCAGGAGACTGCGCAAACATGGGAGGAGAAGTACTCTGCAAACTTGTTGCAGACGGTGAGAGCATCTCTGGACAAGCTGGTGCGCCCAAGCTGCAAGCCGGGTGCCACCTAGGCTGAGTTCACAGGCCAAGCGACGATATTCTCCCTTTTGCGTGCCCCCATACAAAGGTACAACCCCTGCCCTAATCACCACAGTGCCTGATTTGGTCTGATTGAACCATAAGGCATGTAAAATCTTTGAAGGCATATAATTACTTATAATTACCGTCACACTGTTCTATCAAAGCATAGTAAGTGGTAAGTCAATCAAGAACTAACAGCAGCTATGCATGAAGAGTATGAACTTCTTTCTCAGCTTCACTGATGACCGTCATTTTCACTTACCACAGCCCTCTGCTCTGCCCTGCCAAGAGAAATAACGCTGTTCTTTCTGGAGCCAAGAGCAAAGGTCAACCTCTCTCCTGGATACAGACCAGGGGGAAGAGGGGCAAGATCCAGGTGCCCATTCGGGGTTAGTGTGCAAATCTTTGGGTCTGTAGGAAAGAGGGAGTGGAGAGAAACAGATGGAGTAAAGGAACGAGTGGTCAAAGAAAGGGAGAGAGAAGGATAAGACAGCATTAAACAAGTCCTCCCCTACTTTAGTTAATTCTATTCTGTTGCTGCCACGCACACAGAACTTGGTACTCCATATCACTTTACGACATAATGTCTTAAAATGTTGTTACGGCGAGCTCAGGGAGGCAGAGGAAGGTTTAATTTACCCTAAATCCCCTTACAAGTGCCTGAGAGGAGCTCATAATGGTGAAAGAGAGAACTATCTGCCAGTGGTTTGTCCAATCTCGAACATATCTTTTTGTGGTAAAGGTCTCAAGGTACTATTAACATTGCAAATGTGCTTTCTTCTTTTCCAGGTAAAATGACATTTGAGAGGCAAATGTGGCCTCAGGAGAACTCTGATCAGACATCCAGAGGAACTTCCCTGATGTGCTGCTTACAGGATTGGTGTGGAATTACATATAATTGGCATTGCATAATCAGATTACAAAAAATAAGTTGCAACAATAAACCCCCCAATCAAAGTTACGTTGTCAAGGATCACTTGATCACATTAATCATTACATCTTTAAAATATGGCATGTTTAAGACCATTAAACATGCCATCAAGTTTTGTTAATGGTGACTTAAACGTACTACAAGGAACTTTTAACCTCTATGTGACCTACATAAGCAAACAGGACCATCAGTGAAAACTCTGGCAATTTCTGTGTAATTATTGCAGTTATTCTTAATGCCTGTCATCATTTTTTTTATGATGGAGAGCCATCCATGAAATTAGGAGTCTTTCAGCCTGAGGAAACAACTGTTCTGTAGTCTGGTCGTACATTATGGCACTAAAACAGAGTTTACTTTATTTAGCTTTGTCCATCGATTTTTTTTAAATGATGATAATGCAGCTTTTATTTAAAGTAGAAGATGAGTAAGTTGTGTTTGATTCAAAAACAGCAACATGAACTTACATAAAAGAAACAGCCTCCTACATTTAGCAGAGCACACAAAGTACAGCGGCAGTTTGTGCCAGTATTGTTTTTGTGAGAGTGATTAGATTTGACTAAATGTAAATGGGGAATATGCATAATGCATTGTATTTGCACTGAAAATGTTTTAAGATGTTTCAAAAGGAAAAAAAAAGAATATGTGTGGGCATTTTTGGTTTCATGCATTCTCTTAGCATGAGGCGCAATACTTTCTGTTTGATTTCAAAGTAATCCACAAAGTTTCAGATTAGATTACTCTTTTTAATCCAAGTGATTACGATATTGATAATAAAAATGTCCAAGTAATCTATATTCTGTAACTGACAACTTTTCAAGGCAATCTGAGCCAACACTGCCTGCGCAGTCCTGCTCTATACTGAATGACACTTTGGTTGGCTCTTGGTGAATTCACCTTTGTTTCATGCCTACCAGGAGAAGAGGGGAGAGGTGTGGATGGAGAAGTGGCATCAGGTGTGCATTATTTAAAGTCTGTGCAGCTCTAAACACAGACTGGAGAAAAGATGTTTGGCACTGTTTGTTGTAGAAAATGGACGAGAAACAAGACAACAAAGCATGGCATGATGAATAGATAGATGGCCTTAGAACAGATTTATGATGGCGGGACTTTTGGCAATCAGACTGAAGTAGACGGATGGTGTGAGATAATAAACCTACGAACAGTTTTGCATGTTTTCAATTCTGTTATGATTCAGACAACAAAGTCAGGCTTTTCTTTCTTATGGAAATGATTAAAGAATTGAAGAAAGACCTTTTTAAGTGACAGGATTTCTGATCACACAACTTTAACAGTTTTTCAATGCAGCGCCCAACACTCAACACGAAATGGTCACATAAAGAGGAAAAACAATCTTGCCACAGCGCTCCTAGAGGCACTGAATACCTGAGAGATGTAGAGAGTCTTTCTGCTTATCGTTCTCCTCAAAATTACAGGAAGACCTGTCATCGTCCGAGTAGGAGCGGTTTGCATCACCCTGTGTCATGTACAGTGGGAGAGTGGCAGAAAATAAGTATATGAAAGTGAGAGAGACACAAGAGAAGAGGGGGAGAGGGATGGGGGGGGCGACGCAAGGAGGAGGACAAATGACAGAAGGTGGAGAAAGGAAGAATAAAAAGTTTGAGAGTTACGGGGTTAGAATAATGATCAATGTCAAGATAATTTGAATACAAACATTTAATTATTTTCCCTCTCCTTATTAAATAACTGTCTAGCGGACAAACAACCTAAACCCAGATGTCATACCTCAGCTTGGAAACCCTCCACCAAGATGGCAACCAGTAAATTGAAGAGCACGTAGTTTCCAAAGGTCATAAGAGCTACGAAGTAGAGTGCAGCACAGGGCGAGGTGGATGCCATGCCATTGTACAACACCATGTTCCAGTCCTCCTGAGTCAAAATCTGCAGAACAATACACATCAGGAGGAGCACACACATAACGCACATAGTAACACACAGGCACAGAAAATAGGCATATTCACTGAGGTTTTGAAAACAAAATGTCGAAAGCGTGTGAAAACTATTCCCACCTGAAAGACAGTGACGATGGCCCAGAGAAGGGAGTCAAAGTTCTTCCTGTCGGGCACTGTGTCTCCGGCCTCTGTCTTCAGACTGAACTTACAACCAAAGATGTGCATCCCCAGGATACTGCAACACAAGAAGGGAAGTCTCCGATAACACAGCCACACATGCTGTCTTGGAATATGAAAATTTTACATTTACAGTACGTTGTTTAAGGAGGTAAGTATGTTGAATATGCCATGGGCCCTGTGTTCGTGACACCTACAGACAATGTTTAGAATGAAGGGTTAGAGTGACGGACATCTGAAATTATTCATTTTCATATTCATTTGTCTGCCCATACAAACACATATTAGGATAACTCATTCTCCTTAACTTTAACCTCCTTTAGTTCTCTTGTACTCTCTGTCCTTCTACCTGCCCCTTTGCTGGCGTCACAAGACTCTGACTGCCCTGTTAATGCAGTTCATATTCTCATTCATCGCTGCTTTCTTGAGAGCAATTAATGGAGAGGTTTTAAAAGTTTATGTCTCAGCTGAGTGGTGCTGTGCATTAACTGCTCACTAAAAGCTACACTGCCTGGACGTATAGGCCAAAAGCCACTCGCTCAGGCTAGCATTAGCTGGCTAAAAGCTCTGATGCCGTCTGTCGCCTGGCACATTTATGCCTGAGTGCTGGCTGACAGGTACGCACAAGCACACATAGGAAGTCACAAACACACATGCCGCACAGAGAGGCAAGCAGGTACGGGCTAACAGAGTTGGTGCGGAGCTCATATCTAACAAGTAAAACTGACGATATTATGAAATAACAGTAATTCTGTTAATATCATGTTAATTTTTGCCCATGGAGGTGGGATTGGAGGGAAGGTAGGGGGGTGAGTGTGTGCGTGTGTGTGTGTGTGTGTGTGTGTGTGTGTGTGTGTGTGTGTGTGTGTGTGTGTGTGTGTGTGTGTGTGTGTGTATGTATGTGTGTTCTTCAACAATATTCACTTAGGTACATTGTCTTTTTTCAATTTATCTCTAGTCATCATCAATCTAATCTTTAAGAACTATATGCAATTTAGATCATAATTTAGAAAACTACACTAGAAACTAAAGATGGTGCACCACTAACAATTCTTTCAGGATTTATGATAAGTCTCTCTGCCCTAATAGTAACGGTTTATTGTCATGATTGTTCTTCAGCCTAAGGCCCATCCGCCTAATTGGGTGGAAACTCTGAAGTTTAATGTTGAATATACTGCTGACAGACATATAAACAAGTTAAGCTGCTCATGACTTCCCTGGCAGACATACCACTGGAGAAGGAAGCGGGTTAAAAGAGAAAAGCCTTGAAACAACTGAGACACAGTTTGGGCAAAAAAAGGGGTAGAGGTCCAATAATTGGAAGCTAATCCTATTATTTTGCACAAACTATGTTCAAGCCTCAAGGCTATGGCTGTCTGCACCGCGCTGCAACTCCTGTATTTTGTCTTAATCTGCTGATATTCCGCATCAGCTGTTATTTCTGTATTTCAAAGATTTGAGGCGATAACAAAACAACCCGTCTCCGGCTGTTAAAGGCATACAGTGTGTGCATAACCGCACATGCACACCGCAATCTCTGCTCTCCTTGTCCACACGTTCTTATTCACACGTCCATGCCCTCTCTGTGTCAAGCTAATTTCCTTTCTCAGCTGCATTTCATATTAATAGATGCCCCGGCGCCCCTCCGTTACCTGAAGATGAAGATGAAGAGCATGAGCAGCATACAGAAAGTGGCCACGTTGTCCATCGTCTTCATCAGCACCACCAGCTGCCGCCTCAGAGCAGGCATAAACCTCACCAGCTTAATGACCCTCAGCAGTCTGAAGGTCCTCAGCACTGACAGGCCGCCGTCTGCCTGGCCGATGATCTCACACACACTGGGTTAGGGGTTGCAACGGGTGGACGTTTGTGTTTAATGGAGAGAGACAGAGGTACACTGAGTAGCTGGAAGATGTGGAGAAATCAATGCAAACAAAATGTAACTTCCAAGAGAGCAACAGTATTTTGGTGAGATTCAACAATCAACTATCTTTCCCCTGGGTGATAAGGAATACTGCCGCGTTTCACACATTTTATCTCCATGCTGCTGGACAGCTCCTCTATTAAACATTTGTCACATAAAATAAGCAGTTTCATTAAATACAAGGCTCCATCCAAAAGAGAGAAAATCTGAACGGTGTCAGGCTGTCTTAACACAATTACATGTAAGGTATTTCATATCTACATGCTTGGAGGAAAGCTCAGAATGTTTCAGGGATAGGCTACATGTGTGAGGGCCCGCAGCGACAGGCCAGTTCACCATCAGCGAACCATTCGGGAAACTTGCAGACCTGATGATGACAATAATGCCGTCGAAGATATTGTAGGGGTTCCTCAGGTACTCAAAGAAGCCAAAAGCAGTCAGCTTCAGGATCATCTCCAGGGTGAACATGCTGGTGAAGACGATGTTGCAGATCTCCAGGACGTTGGTCAGCTCATCGGGCTGGGTGGAGGCGGGTGAGAGTGTAGAGGGTTGACAGAAGCAGAAATACATAATAAAACTGTTAGTAAGACATGGAAGTGGATGAAGACGGATGAAGTAGTAGGCAAAAGATAAAAAAATGGTTCAAGTTACAAGCATCCCAAGTTAAAAACAGAGCAGTCATAGACTGAGAAAAGCAGCTACAGACAAAGAGATAAAAACACAAGTTGATATTAAACCACTGCTTTGCAATCATTGCCTCTGCAACAAAAGATGATGGGGCCACTGTGAAGAAAACAACCGTGCACGCATCGCATTCCTCTCCCTTTGTTGAAAAGGCTGTCACTCAAGCTGTCAGTCACTTGAAAGGAGAATTTTCTCTCACCTGGCAAACAAAATTAACACATGCACCTGATCCGAGATAGGTAACAGACAGAGAGGAGGGGACGAGGCTGGAAAACTGGGAAATAAATTGTGTTTTTTTAGCACAAGCTGTGAAATTATAAAGGAAACCTCAGCAAACATCACATCAACAACAGTACAATGACAGAGGGAATGGAGAGGGTGTCTGTGTCGCACATGGTGTCAAACACTGGCTGAATTAGAGAGCATGTTATCTGGAATTGGCAAAAGAACACACGCATGCACCAGCCGTACACACAGGAAGCGCACACACACACACACACACACACACACACACACACACACACACACGCACACACACACGCGCACACACACACACACACAAACACACAATCCCAGGTTTATTAAATTGGTAAGTGTGTGTGCACAGGCAGACTTGCTTCATGAAAGAGTATTTGTGTGTGTGTGTGTGTGTGTGTGTGTGTGAGTGTGAGTGAGTGAGTGAATGTGGGTTGTGCACGATATGGATCAGATGCTTTTCTCTGATACCCCCTGTGAATTCCACTTTCAAAGCCAATGGAGAAATAGCCAGCTAGCCCTGCCAAAGTTAGCAAACCGTGTCAGAGAAAAACAAACTCTCGGCCCTCCCCCTCCTCTAATCCGCTTTTTCTCCCCCCCCCCCGCCCCTTGTTCTCCATCCCTGTTTCTTTCTCTTTCTGAGTCTCATTATCAGGCAGACCCATCTCTTCCCAATCAATATCCTCCTGTCGATCAGAGGTGGGAGAACAGCAGAAGAGAACCCCGCGGAAGAAGAGGGAAAAAGAGGGGAGAGGAGAAGAGAGGAGAGTTGAGAGAGAGAAAAAAAAAACATGTTTAAAGGTGAGAAAGAGGAAGAATGTTAAAGGGGATAGAGGGATAGGAAACAGGACCATGACCAGCCTACATCTCAGGGCTAAATTCTGAAACCAGCGTTTCAGTCAAAGAAACTAAGTACAGAGTGGCTCCAATGATGACAATACTCCCTCAGCATCTTTCTGTCTTCTCGTGCATATAATGGAACCCGATTGCACTTGACTCGTGGTGCTCGAAACAGCAGAAAGATTCACTGTAAAAACTCAAAAGCGATGTCTCTCTCCAGAAATCATGACCCAGTTACTCAAGATAATCCACAGACACGGCCGTGAGCAGTTTCATGTAGAAACTGTTTTCTTTCTACCGCTACTGGGAAATGTCTACCTGCTCACGGAAGACCGGCTAGCTAACTCGAGCTAGCTAACCACGCTCAGCCGAGGAGGAAAAACCATGAATGTTTCATCCATGCGTACATCCGTACTACCTGCTGGGGGAACTCCAAACACAATCTAGCTGGATGAATTTGAAGACGAAGCGCAGACACGCAAACGAAAGCGATTTATCCCTTCGGCAGTTAGCTCTAACCTTGAGCTCAGTCCAGAACTCACTCAATAGTCATAAGTGCAAACACAAGGAAATGAGATTTATTGCTATCGACAGAACCATCACAGCCCTTGACACCGCAGTTAAACGCAGACAAAACGCCACCCCTCCCCCTTCTCCCCGCTCGCTCGACCTGTTCACAAATTTTCCATCTCCGGAATGAAACCTTCGCATTTCATCCTTTCAGCCACAGCCTGAATCCTTGTGTGATGGTTTTATGCGCACACACAAACACACAAACCGCAAGAACACAGTCCGACATAAAGCCAAGGAACAAATCTTTGATGGCCAAAGATCGCTATGAAAATGTTTAAGACCACACCGACAGAGAGTCATATTCAGTTTTTATTTGGCAACACATACTGGATGTCAACATTTCCCCTTAAGCAGGGTGTTGTTCAAGTAAGGCAGCCCTGAGGTTAGTCATTTTTTTGTTTTTTCTATGGGAGAGAAGCACATCACTTGCAGAGTTCCTGTTTTAGAACAAGATTGCATGAGGTAAGACTTTTTCTACTGCAGAGCAAAAAACGCAAACTTGTATCACTGCGTCTTGTGTCAGCCTGTGGAAACTGTTGAGGGAGAAGCACCCAGGAGGCAGACAGACAAAGTCTGTGTGCATGTGTGCGTGTGTGTGTGTATGCAAATGTGCACGTGTGCCTCTGCATACATGCCTACTGCGCCACGCGCACGCACACACACTCGCTCGCGCACACAATCACGCAGGGAATTGAGCTGAAAACTGCTGTGTAACTGGCGTCTGCCTCCTTCTTCCCCTCTCGCTCGTCTCCTTCTCTTCCTCACCCCCCCCCCCCCCCCCCCCCACAACCCTCGTTTATTTTTAGAGTCTTCAGAGATGAGAGAAGGCAACTATTCTGTACGCTGTCAAAGCACGAGTGGGTGGATGAGAGAGAGCGCGAGAGAGAGAGAGAGAGAGAGAGAGAGAGAGAGAGAGAGAAGTGGGGAGACAGAGAGTGAAACTGAGGGAGGCAAAAGACAGTCAGAGAGCAGATGAGACAATTGGGGTAAGGCGGGGAGAGCGGAAGGAAGGAAGACGGCAAGGACCAAAGGAGCGCGAGGGGGAAGGAGCGTGCAAAGGGAAGGTGCATGGAGGGATAGATGCAGGAATTAACGGGAGAGTGATGGAAGTAAAAATTAACAAGGGAGGGCGTATGAGATTGAAAAAACATGAAGAAATTGAACAGAATGGCATGTGAAGAGAGGGAGAAATTAGGAAATAAGGATCCGTTGTTTCATAATTAACAGCTTGTGACTTGCATGTGTTTTTGTCAGTGCATGTACACACACTGGACACAAGTGTAAGGGTATGGTGTGTTTGTATGCATGCATGAATGCGTGCTCTTGGCAGGCTTCTCCCTCTATCGCTCTGGGACACCTGCCTCGGCAGCTTCTGAAGAGCCGGGCCAGTGTTAAAAGCCAGCCCAGTCATGGCTACCGCGAGGCTAAATGTTTACACCTCTGTCAGGAAACTGCATGGCAGTGATGTTCCACACCCACCCACTCATCCCTCTCAGTGTCATCTGCTATTATGATATTTCTAGCAGCAATGCCTCATTAGCTGTGATAGCGGTGAGGCCCCTGTGATTTGCAGGAAATTATAACACTAACATGCAACTTTTGACACTGAAGTGGGGCTGTACAGAATGTCACTTTTCATATTTGAAGCTTCTATTGAGGGATTCGATTGAGTCTTTAAACTCCTGTCATCATATTTTAGGATGTCATCACCCTTGGTGAAAAGAAGAGCAAAATCAGGTTTGAATAAAATGATTCATTAGGTCAAAGAGTATATTCACTTTTTTAATCAATTAAACTTTCTTTGATAAATACCACCTGAATCAAACAGCATTTTCTGCTTTCTTTCCAAGGTCATTGTTAGTATAAAAATGATGGAACACTGAAGGCAACACTTTTTTTTTTTTTTCCCAGCGGTTGGAGAAAGATAATTTATGGTACTGGTTGCCCCTTTAATGCAAGTGCATGCCTCCCTCTGTGTGCAGCAGGCAGGAGAGCAAATCGCTTTTGGATCGCAGGGAAAATGTTTATAAAAGGCAACCATGTTGTGAATTCTGGAAATTATTCCTATCGATTTTCAAAAAATTTTGACTTTTTTTACATTAAATGTTTGGAAATGTTTTGAAAAGATGAGTGAAAAAAAATCCTACGTAGCTAACACTGGAATCTTATTATACAATAAGTGAATACCAACACTGATTTTAATGGTGTTGCCTAATATTTATATGCAACTGTGCAGAAACAACAGGTTTAGACATGAACATTAATTAGATTCTGAATATGTCAATGAAGCCTTTAACCATTTGGTGCAGCCCCACACTGTAATTTGTCTAAAGGATTGAGGGGAATGTATATTTCTGCAATGACGACAGGGACCATTGTATTTACCGATTTCCAAATAATTCAGATTACAGTGAAATAAGGTCACCACTAAAACATATAGCACTACACTAAAAAAAAACCCCAAACACATAAAAAAAACAGTCCCAAATGAAGTCCTGGAACAAAACGTGATAACAAACAAACAGACAAACAAACACTGAGTTTCTCTTTTGGACCGAAGTACTGTTCTTACTATTGGATTAATTGTCGTTGATGAATTCTACTACTTACATTAACCTACTGTCAATGCAGCACAACACTGCAGAAACTGTAAAATAAAAGCGAGGGCCTCTGATGCTTTGATATGAAACACATGTAGCATGAACTCGCACAACTGCAACATGAACGTGAAGTCAGGCTTATAATTAAGAAACAAAAGAAAATTAAGGGGCAAAAAATGTGAGCCCCTCCTCACTGTAATTTAAAAAACAAGTCCTGTAATGATGTTTATGCGACAGCGTTGATCATATCATCTCACCTGGTTGTGATGCTCGATGCCCATGCTGATGGTGTTGATGAGAATAGCGATCATAATGCCCCTGCTGAAGTACTTGCTCTCCACAATGCCCCAAAGTTTCCTTCTCATTCCGTTCCACATGTCGATACAGTGCCGAAAGCAAGTCCTCTTCTTCTTTTTCTCTCCATCCCCCTTCTCCTCTAGATGGTTCTCCTCCTTGCCCGTCTCCTTCACTGCATCCTCATCATCTTCCTCCCCGTTGGCCAAGTCTCCAGCAGCCCTCGCCCCCTCTTTCAGCGATAATGCACATATGGGGCAGTCCTCTGGATTCTGAGGGACGGTCAGACTGATGGAGTTGGCGAGCGGCTGAGTGCTGTGGTCTGGCTTGTTCTGGTGCGGACAGTGGGAGGCTACAGGGATGCAGAAACCAGACCAGAAAGAATGTGAGACTTTGGCTGTTTCAATTTGAATTTTCAAGCGACTTTGAGGCGCTCAGAGGTGAAATTGAGAAAAAGGATAATGCAAATGAGATGCCGGTACAGTCTATGTTATGCATGGCTGCAAGGCAAGACCACTTGTTTGCCAACCGCCAATGAGGCTCAAAGAAGAAAACAAAACCAGTTGCCTTAGTCATCTGCTAGACGGAATAAAAATGGAAATCTTCAAAATATATCTGGGAAGACACTGACAGCCCAAACAGCTTCTTCTTCTCTCAGCGCAGAAACAGCTGATCAGTCATGTGATGGAAACACGTTGATGGAAACACAGCTTTTGAATTGAACATACAGATGCAATTTTGCAACGCAAAATACAAAGGCTTGCCATTGTTCGGAACTGGTGCAAAATCTGGAAATGCACTTTGAACTCAATAACATAAACTATAGTAAACAGCATATCAACCCCTAAAATCATATCCATTAAAATGCAGCCAAACTCTTAGTCAGACCTTGGCCTCGATGTCACATATCAAATGTGAAATAACTACGACGTATTCAGATGTCATCGCTGAAGTCCTCCTACTCACATCTTGGGTGCCTGGAATGATGCCGCTCTCCGTTCACATTGCCCCCACCACGCCGGTTGCCTCTACCTCCACCAGCTGGCGGGGGCTTGCCCCTCAGCGTGTAGTAGAGAGCTGCCGATCTCCTCTTAGCCTTGCGGAGGACGTGGCAGACCAACTGGAAGATCTCCTCGTAGCAATCTCCAGGCTCAGCCATGCTGGCCAGGGTGGAGGAGGACAAGCACTGCGCCCTTTGCTCCTGCATCAGCTGGTGCTCCCGCTGTTTGGTCTCTGAGAACTGGGTGGCGATGACCACCAGGCACAGGTTGATCATGAAGAATGAACCAATCTGGACGGATGTGAAAAAAACAAAACAAACAGAAAGTGAGACCATGTATAGATGCACAGTTTTTTTTTTCTGGGTGGGTTAAGATGTATAGTACATGATGTGAGAGAAGGCAGACATTGGGAGATTACTGTCAGGAACATGAGGTCACATGTAGCACCAAGAATAAATTGCGTCATAGAAAAGACAGTAGAACAATCTAAACTGAACGAACTGAACTATGGAGCAACCCTGAATAAAACAATAAAATACCAGCGTCTTGTTTAAATAAGCAGCCTTTGGCTAGAGCAGCTCATTTAAGAAACATGAAATATGTGGAGGATTGGGATTTTCCAGTGGTAAACAGAGACTGGTTTTTGCATCAAGCCCTCACACTTGCTGATTCTAATAACGTGTGCCAATCCCCCTGTAGAAATGTTAGCACACATGCTAAAGGTCTCTGAGGGCTGGCTTCCTACCAAACCGAGGGTGATTGGAGCAGACAGACAGTGCCAACACATGCCCAAAGCACAGTTCAGCGTCTGGCTATCTTTGTCTCTCTCTCTTCCTTTGATTCTCTGACTTGAGTTAACTTTCTCTCCTGCCCCTACTCCGACTCAATATCTGTACTTTTGTCATGCTCAGGCTCAACAATGCCACAATGCAATGCAACACTATCCACTAACACTTCTTTACACAGCACATCTCTCTTTTTTTTTTTTTTTGACTCTTTTCACAAAAGAGGTTTCATTTTCTCAAGTGAGGGTCGGAGGGTTAGTCGCAGTGTTGGCTGACCACTTTCCGTGGGAATAATGGGAATCACTACAGTACTGACGAAATGGCTTTTATTGGACTACTCAGAGCCGGTTACGGAACAATGATTAGATCAATATAAGCTGATGGTGAACAACTTCGAACACCAGACTGCTGGATGGATATAGCAGCTTGTAGCCGAGTCGGTTTTGTTCATTACAAATCTGAACATGTTTCCCTTCTTCTCTCTGTCAGACACACACGCACATACTTACAGGGCCAAAACGTTTGGAGCAGGAGCACTCTATAAATCATTCACAGATAAAATCCAGAAAACCAAAACCTAATGACCTTCTACCTATAGACTTTCATCCCCAGCGATCAAAGATGAAGGTGAAGAAAACTGAATTAGCTCGGAGGGATGAAAAAAAAGGGGGACACTGGACATATTCATAGGGAGAGAAAGAGAGGAAACATGGAGGGTGTGTGTGTGTATGTGTGTGTGTGTGTGTGTGTGTGGGAGTGGAGAAAGGGAGGAGAGATGCCCATCTGTGGCCTGTGGGTCAAAGCAGGTCTGCAGGTGTGTGGAGCTTTGATTTCCCTCCAGGCTTGCATCTGTGCGTGTGTGTGCGTCTATTCTGTGATTCTGATCAGTAGACAGCTTTGCGCATAATCAGGGCGGGCAGTCCAATATCACGCATTCAGATGATCACTGCATTATGCATGCGTGCAAACACACACACGCACACACACATGCACACACAGGCACATTCAGCCACACATACACAAAGACAAAAGCACGTGGATCAGAAACTCACACACTCAATTTAAGATGGCAGGCTTGGCTTACAACTGACTGCATGAGTCCGTGTGCTACAACGCAGCAGTTGTCGCATACATTTGATACACACACACACACACACACACACACACAAAACTTAATAATAACCAAACATCTGCCCTCTTGGGAAGCACTTAGCTCTAAGTCACTTTAATCCATTTACTCACAGTCTTCTATTCAGCATAAATGAGACTTTATCAACTATCAAGCAGATATAGAAGCACTGCGGAGGTCAAACTTCTCTTTATCTCAGCGTTTTGTATCCGAGAACCCACACTTACAGGATCAACTAAGAAGCTTCAAAGCACAGAGTACTGCGACTTCATTACAACACAACACACACACACACACACACACACACACACACACACACACACACACACACAGAAACAAAGAATTAGATAAGTAAAAGAGAAAACAGGCTTCAAAATGAATGAGTTAAGGTGACCCTCACTGTGCAGCCTTGGGGGTCTGTGGGAAGTGCTTGACTGAAAACTCCTCATAGTGTCAGCAACACCTCCCAGGTATCCCCGAGGACCTTTGACTACTAGTTGCCAAATAGGCTGGGGTCTTGGGTTTGTGTCAATAAACCATGTAGCAAAACGGGAGCAGTGTGTTGACTTCACTGTTAGGTGTCGTGCAAGGAACTGGAGCTCCGTATATTGGACATGAAAGCAAATTAGCTTGTGTTGTTTGGTCAGTTCTCAAAGCCTAAACATTAGAAAATGTCATACAGGGCAATACAGTGCACATTTCATGAGGTGATGCGTGATAAGTGAAGCAACACAACCCAGGCAAAAGTGATAACACAGCGACACCTTGTAAAATATCTTTGGGTGCCAAGAAGGTTGCTCGCACTGTTCCTGCCAACCTCAGGTCAGATGTGCCAGGAAGTGGATGAAATGTGCAGTCTTGATGCCAATGATCACCTCAGCCTAATAAAACCAACGCTGTGAGGAAGAAGAAGGGGTTTGGTAGGGCAGGTCTTGCTCTTAGTCTTTGGTGTGTTTGTATTCTTCACAGTGTGTCATCGCCTTCACCCATCCACAATCCATTATTGTCTTTTTTCAATACACACAGAGTGACTGAGTGCTGTTTAAGAGACAGCCGATAGCATGTGAATGCTGACTTCAACAACCTCCCCTGCTCTACACCTGGCACTGCTCCCAAAGAGCAGAAAAGTGCTCTTGGGCACATTGTTTTGGACATATGTTTTCTTGCATTTTTCAACTACCCTTCCTCTTCTTCTCACCCTCTTTTCCTACTGACCAGCAAAGATACATTTATGTAACATCCACCTCCTTCTCTTCCCTCCTTCCCTCCCTCCCTCCCTCCCTCAAACATTGATTGTAGACAGTCTTTTTATGCTACTATTGATTTCCACAAGTCTATCAATCTGTTACTCAAGAAATATCCTCGTTCAATTGATGGATGGCAGGAGACCACTGATGTCAACATGTATTGGAAATGTTATGAGACGACGTCACAAGGGTAGACATACCTACAGTTAGACTTCATCATGTATCTAACCCTCACAACGCACTGTGCACTTCATGTGTCAGCTGGTAGGGATGCACTTGCAGTACTTACAATGATGAGTAAGATGAAGTAGATGAAGTTGTAGAAGGAATGGGCATCCATTACATAGTACATAATCTCCACCCAGCCCTCCAGAGTGATCACCTAGGAGGAAAGATTTGACTAAGTGTTAAGAGATAAGTCAAGTCGGGGTGGGCAAACTGCAGTATTTAATGCATCCTGTCTTTACATAGATTCCTTACTATTACCAAAACTGAAATAAAAAAACAAAAAAACAACTGCAATTTAGTTTGAGGATTGTGACTGAGATTAACAAGATTGCTCAGCAGAATAAAACCCTTCAGAAAGCAGAAACACTTTTATATTTACCAACTAGCGCAGGAAAATTCTGTCGATTGCTCTGAATTTATGCAGTCGTGATGACCTAATATAGCTAAATCTATAATCACTTTAGAATTCATATGAAAGATATTTGCCTCTATTTTCCCTGGTAGGGTCAGTTCAACCTCATCGGCCCATGTGGAACATACCTGAAAAATAACAATCCAGGCGTAAACGATGTTGTCAAAGTTGATGGCACCTTTGTGGGGGTTACTATTTCCTGTGTGGCATCGGGTGTAGTACTGGTTCCAGTTGATGCACAGACCCATCGCTTCACCAGCACCGCTACCGTTCGCCAGCGGTTCAGGACTTAGGCCCAGAGCCTGTCTGTGGAGAGCGTCCTCCTTGTCCAGGCAGCACGTTCGTCCTCCCTCGCGCCTCGCTGGCACGTCCGAACATGACATGATGCCGTTGTCATGTGCAAGGGAGCAGATGAAGGGGCGTTCATCATCCTCCTCTGGCTGGTAGTACGGAAGCGGCAGGGTCAGACCCGAAGAGCTGGGGAAGGGACAAGGGAATAAGTTATTTAATTATGGAGTCTGTATAAATAATACAGTACTTTACTATAGCACCAATAGATTTTCTATCCTGTCTCACTGCTTCATTTGAGGAGGTTCGTGAGATTTAAATGAGAAGGAGAGTAAAGAGGGAGAATGGGAAACGGAGGAAGTTAAATCCTTGGAGGTACTCAACCAAGCCTGTGGGATACAGGCAACATTGAAGGCAAGCGGGTGCACTAAGAAATGCATATGAACAAGTATATACTCTCTCTTTCTTCCTCACTCACTCTCACACACAGCACAGTGTATGTTTAAATCCACATTCATGTACACACTGAGACCAATATGTCCTCTTCAAACAATTTCATTCTTTTACATTTCCCTGTCTCTTTAAGCCACTGTTTCTCCAAACCCATCGGAAGAAGAAAAAAAAAACACAAAACAGCAACACAATGAGATCTAGAAGCCCTACTAGCCTAATAAATGGATCAGTATGGAGCTGCACGTGTGCTATACAGTTTGTGTGAGAGAGGGAAGAACCTGACCGAGCAGCGAACTGACAAACACCGCCAAAAGCCAGGGCAGTAAACCAAAGGTGTGCTGACAGGTGTGGTAAACAAGGGTTGGGTCATGCCTTGGTCAGGATGTGACAAAAATGAGCAGCTTGGGGAAAAATCAAGCGGCACCTAAGACGTCACATTCAATTACACATGGTCTTCATTTATCCATTTGGAGACCACCAAAGTGTCTAACTCAGACTGTGTTGCACTCAATTTGTAATCTCTCGTAGGCTCCGTTAGTCAGTGAAACAGAAAATTAGCTTTTTTGCATGTATTGCTTTGCGGTGACCCTTCCCTCTCAGGGGACACAAAAAACCATTAGAGCAAACAGCCCCCCCACAGCATTCCCATGGCACCGTTTCCTAGGCTTCACCACACGTTTTATGCTTTGCTTTTGTCACCCGACTGTTTCTTCTGATGGAAACGGTACGAAATGTAATCCCAGCCTTGCATTTCTATTCTGAGAGAAATCAGGCCGCTCTCTCTTAATGCAGGTGGGATGCCAAGCACCTAAGCAGCTGTATAATTTGTAGTCATAGATACAGGCAAAATAAAATGAAAATGATATTAAACACATTTTTAATCATGTAAACACAGTCATGTGGTAAGTTCATGTGAGATCAGGTGCGTGTGTGTGTGTGTGCGCGCCTTGGTGTGAAATCAGCACGAAAACAGATTACACTATCATGCACTGACACCTGTTACACACACACGCACGCCATCAGTGAGCAGATTCATCCCCTGTGAGAGCACCCCATGAGGTCGTGGGTGTCAAACGTGATGATACACACGTCCTTAAAATTCTGAATCCAATTGATTGCCACCATCTAGAGCACCTCATCATTTCTTGAGAAGTCTCTCGTTCTACTCTGTTTTAATGGGAGCGTGCCAAAGACTCTGTCTTTCACTTCAAGTCCACCTGGGAACTCTCATCTTTATCCATGGATTTATCTAAAAGGAAAGTCAGCTGGAACTGGTACAGTTCTGTGCTGCTGAGGCTTTTAGGAGTATATTATATATACCCTAAGTTTCACCAGACTACTAATAAACAGGAGGAAAAAAATGTAAATCTTTCAAAGCCTTCCCTGAGCACAGAAGTGTTTTAACTCAAAACCTGGAGAAAACAATGAGATGGGTCTTGGACAGTGAAAGAAGAAAAGACAAAGCCAATCAGGGAGGTCTGTTAGCTGTGTGTATGATCTGACATGACTGTAAAATAAATCAGGGCAGGGTGTGGACGCTCATACCAAGGTCTGGGCCTGAGGAGGACAAAAATAGAGCCTCTCCATCAGCATGCCCATTACTGAACACACACACACACTCAGGGTCACTCGACCTCCCAGTATTTACTCATTGCACTGTCGGTCACATCAGCTCCCCTTTCTGCTGTCTCTCAATTGGCCTTTTTTTTCTCACGTTTGACTGTGTCCTCTTACAGAGAGGGAGGAGTAACATACAAGGCCGGCTCAAGGTTAATTGTACTTAATGTACACAAATGAATAATCATGGCTGCTTTAGACTGATGCATGTGTACACACATAAACATTAAGCATGTATGCACAGAGCACAACCTTACCTTTAACACTTTCCTCTCTCTTTATGCTATTCTTTTTACAGACATCAGTTCTTTTTGTTTCTTTTTTTCCATTTTTCTCGTACATCCTCTCCTTTTCTGCCCTTTCTCCCCGTGACCCTTCACTATGTCATCTTATTCTGTCACATTCCCCCCCTTTCCCTTCTCTCTCCAGTCCTCCTGATCCTCTCCTGTCTGCCGGGAGTCAATACCAGGAAAGATACTGCTGACATTCATAGGAGGAGAATTTATCCCTTCAACTCGACTGCAAACCACACCCATGCACACGCAACACACATGGGTGCACACTAATTCCAGGATCGATAAGCAACAGAGGCCATATCAGGCTATACCACTTGCCACTGGGAGTAGGTTAGAAACCATGCATTGATTCAGAGGCACAACAAAATTTGCAGGTGTGCACCAAGATACACTCAGCTTCAACTGACTTACAGCAGAGCAGAGTTTATCTGATCCAACGGAGGACATCAGGGAGTGACAACAGAGATTAACTTTAAAAGACAGAATGCTGAGAAAGGCTGTCAGTGGCATTTACATTTGTGATTTACTCATGGCTGAGGAAGGGATGAAGAGTTAAGAGACAGAAAGGGGGAAAAAAAGAAAAGAAATCGACGGCAAGTGGGGCCCCTGTCAGAGAAGTGGAGCATGAATGAAGGCTGTTGCCCCCCTGCCGCTGACTTGGCATCACACAGCATGGCACAGCAAAACCTGGCTTCACACTGAGAACGCACCTGCCAGATGAGAGCCAGACAGAGGGAGGGATCAAGGCTACAGAGTGGCAGAGGAATGAGACAGTTTCCAGCTTCCAGCCTCCAGTTTCAGTCGTATTACAGTAAGTTCAGAGACTGGGACAGTTAGGAATGAAAGATTTAAAGACCAACAGATTTTAAGGGGCATAAAAAAACAGCTAAACAATAAATTTGACCATCAAGTTAAGATACAGTAAGGGACACTTAGAAGGAAAAACAGAGAACAACATGCATGACTTCACTATAGAAATCTGATTTCCATTATATCTGTCTTTTAGTAGCCATTATTGTGCACTCTGATGTCAGTAGTGCACAATACAGTAGGTTTTGAGAGCTGCTTAGAGGAGTGAAACAAAAATTGCCCATTTCAACTGGCACAATTAAGTGAGGTCTAGATCTAATGGTACAGGGCAGTGTAGATAAAGGTACTGAGGAGGGAAATACTGGATAATTGAGGAATTGGTGAAAACTGAAAGAGCAAGGCACGGAGGCAGGAAAAAGAACCGAAAATAGAAAGGTAGAGATCAAAAGAGGGAGGGTGTGAAATGGTGAAAAGGTGCACTTGACTGCGACACTTAGCCCGCTCTATTGTAACCTCTCAGAGAGCTAATGTTAGCCCTTTACTTAGCATAATAGTCCTCAAGCGTTAACTCACAACGACCTTCCTAATTAAGCACAGAAGCACCCTGACAGACCTGCATAATATGTTAATACAATGTCTCAAAATAATAGGCAAAAATACTTTGATTTTATGATCAGCCGCACACAGCTCAATATGAGACCACTGCTGGAAATCTGGTGGCCAGACCACTGAACGAAAAATGTAACGAATGGTCCACGTGACCATAAGTTAGATTGTTTGCCTTAACCCTTGTGAGGAAGTCAAAGTGGAGTCCTGCTAATCGCACCTATCATGTGTAAACGTAGAACACACCTGTTAAAGTACCCTCATGAAGCAATTACTGCAGAGGTTGATGCGGTCAGGACTCTGCTGGCGGACACGTGTCCCCTTTCATCTGGCTATAAGATCTGTCACGAGTATACGCTGTGTCAGCACAACCAGGGACAGTGCACAAAGGCACAGAGAAGTATACGTGGCTTATATACATTGCAGAACACAGACACACACACATACACACACACACACACACACATCAGGGTCATGTGTCTTTCAAGCGAGCTGATGCCAGCATAAAAAAAAAAAGAAAGAAACCGAGAGGACGCCATAACATCAGAACACTCCTGAATATCGGTGAATGTCACTCACACACAGACGCGCCAGGTGATGCTGTCATGTCGGGTCATGAAAATGGCGGCATGCAGCTGGAATCTAATCACGTACTTAGCTGCAAACTGGGAGAAAAAAAACTGTGGTGTTACTGCATGCTTTGAAACTTGAAAGGGAGTGGAAAAGGTTATGCTAATGTCTATACTCTGGTGAAATATTCGAAACCTACAGTCCTGTACAGTATATGCAACTGATCCCTACATTCACCCTTTATATACCATCTTGACAAGTCCATGAGGGCACGTCCTCATTTCCAATGATGCTGGGAGTGGAATTAAAACAAAATGATAAATATACACCAAAATGATTCATGCGAAAACAAACAAACAGAAGCACCCACGAAATGGCTGGTGGAGCGCTGTTTGCGACGGCATAGTTAAGTTTTTCCTGCGAAGGAAAGAAAAAAAAACAGGCAGCCGGGTTGATGTTCACAGTGGCCAGGAGCGCTGCATAATGTGTGTTATGCCAACAGTCCGCCGACTCTCCCCTGTTTGGCAGCACCCAGTGAACACAGCCACCAAAAGACTGAGGCCAGTTTGATGACAGGTTCCTGCTAGGTTCAGTGCTTCTGACACCCAAGGGCTTAGTCAGCAAATAGGACCCCAGACTGCACACCAAGCTAACCAGCCAACAGCAGCTTACATTTATCAGTGACAAAGCTACTGGCATCTATCCTCCATGAATCCCCTTCTCACTAGTCATTGTTCACTAGTCGGAGGCTGCTTACTGCTGATGTCTGGAGGTGTTCCTTTGCGAGGCTGCTGGTTAGCAGCAGTTAACAAATTACAGGAATGGGAAGCATGCAGGCAAGATCTGAGACATATTGCAAACACACACACACACATACTGTCCGTATTGATCTACAGTGTTTGACTCACAGGGTGAAGTTCTCCTCGAGGTAGCAGCGGTTCCTCAGGAGCCCCGCCCACAGCTGCACACCGATGATGCCGAAGATGAAGAAGACGAAGAAGCAGAGCAGCAGCACGTTGCCCAGCATGGGAAGAGTGTCCAGCAGCAGGTTCACCAGGATACGCATACCTGTGGGTTTCAATCAATAACTGATTATCACCGGCTCACACTAATGAGGAGGAACGTTAAACATTTGCGTATGGATTGCTTTGTTACACAGCCTCTCTTGCTTATGGAATGTTGCATGTGCCCGTGGCAAATTATGATAATTTATTTTAGTTTGTGAGTTGTTAAGACAAATTTGTATTGAGCCACCCTGACTTTTCTCAGTTAAAACATTGCTTCATACTTTTACCAGAAGTCAAAGTCGGAGCACACAAAAAAGTAGGATGTTAATTTAAACCAGTTTCGATTTCTTGCACCCAAACCTCATCAATGATCATTGATCAGCATAAATACAAGTACAGAAGATAACAGATAATATGAGGAAACATTATCAGTCATTTCTTTGCTTCCTTCCAGACACATTTATCAAAAAACGTTTCCTCATTATGTTAATAAAACATGCAATCAAGGTAATACTACATTACCTTTAAAATGTATTTTCTGTCGCAATTAAGTTGCAATTGACAACATTTCAAAGGACAGAGTTTCTGAAAGGCATTCCTGCATGTTTTCACAGTTGTGCGAGACATCCAAAAACGTCAGCTGAAATTCTGCTTATGACGGCAAGCTGACTAATTACGGTCCACCCCGCGAACAAAAAAGTGTAATCAGGCTACATGAGGTCTCCTTCATGATTAGATGGAACCTAATTGCGGAAATACAAGGGTGTCCTCTGTCAAATAATGATGACCTCAACGGTCCTGCAGTGATGACACACTGAGATGTAAATAGTGGAAGATAATGAGAGCTGATTGGTCTAAGAAGAGAGAGGGATGTGAGACCCACTGATGAGATACACAGCAACCCAGTACTAACACCTGAGAGAGAGAGAGGTGTGTGTGTGTGTGTGTGTGTGTGTGTGTGTGTGGTGTTACTATGAGTGTGATGATATGTGTGCATGTCTCTACTAATCTGATGTATGTGTGTGTGTTTGTGTTTTTCAGCGGCGTACTGCGATTTGCGAATAACAACTCAACAGTAGGTTAATGCGTCATAAACACAACAGTGCGTCTAAACTGCCAACAAGCAGAATGACAGGAGAGACGCTGAGAGGGAGAGAAACAGAGAGAAAGAGAGAGAAACAGAGAGAAAGAGAGAGAGAGAGCACGCAATAATCATGATGTACACACAATATTTACACCTGTAGTGCAGAAATTACGCGAACACAAACCCACGTTTGAAAACAAGAGAGGAAGCCGTAAAATTAAAAATGCTTAGTGATGAGCGATTATGTGCTCCTCCATTCATCAAGTCAAAATGCAGTGTGTATCTGCATGTGTAGAGTTAATTGACTTTGAAGACTGTTCATGTTGCGCTTTTGAAGTTTTCAGCCAAGATTGGGAGTGGTCCAAGTGCAATATGCAGTACGACATCTTAATTGAGTCTGTGAAGGACAGATTGGTGCGACATTGAACAGAAATCGTCATATGAATGCAGAATCCGTAGGCAAGGGGCGCGACTTTGGTATCGTAAGCATTCTGGTTCCCATTTGTAGTCAGCGTTGTATTAACAATCACATTTGAGAGAGCCATGGTTGGCTGCATGCAGGCTCGCTGTCCCTGTGGACTACAAAAGAGGTGGAATGGATTGGCCAAAAAGTAATCCCAGAACACACTGGCTATCATCTGCCACTTTTTAGTTGCTTTTTTCCCAGTTTATATGCATTCATATCAAGACTGAATTACATCTTAAAAAAGACAAATCGCACTGAACAGTCCCATATCAAAAATGTGTCATCACTGAATCGTTTCAAGGTCCATGCCCTCTAAGGAAGACATGTACACCCCTGGTAACAAAGCAGTGAAACTTAAATTTCAGAATCCATGAAAATTTCATCTTGCAGAAGAACACATTTTTTTTCCTCTGGCTAATTTGTCTCGTCAACTGGTATTAAATGGAGAGCAGTGGCGTTGCTGGTGTGTATGTGTCTCTGGTGGCGGCTGGAGGCGAGTCTAAATGTGTTTGTTCCCCAGGGTCCTTGTCATTAGGCCACTGTTCCATTAGGCCTAATTGGGTGAAGAGAGGGAGAGACGGATGGAGGGCGGGGGGGAGAGAGAGGGAGAACGAGAATGAGACACGGCCCGAGGGTGTGCCGAGAAATAGTTAGAGCCAAAATAAGAAAGAAAGCAGGGAGGAAAACGAAGGAGAAAAAGATAGATGCAAATAAAACACAAATGTTAAAGGGATGCAAAGAAAAGAAAGAAAAAGAAACAGTGTGGTATCAGAAATAAGCCTTTCTCTCTCTCCTTCTCTACCTGCCTCTGTCTCTTTCCCCTCCACGGCGACTGTAGAAGTTTGCCATCTCCTGCTGTTTCCAGATAAAGATGGATGCCTCCCCTTGCGCCACAATGGAAATGCATTTACAACTATCTGCCTCTGCTATTCACTTAAAGCCAGGGGAGTTCTCTTCTCTTCTCACACCAATTTCATCAAAAAAAAAAAAGAAGTCTGACACAACACACACACACACACACACACACAAACACAGAGAGTACCGGACTATTATCTGCCATTTTTGTTGGAAGGTTACAAATTGAGGTGTGTGAGGGGTCAGGATGTGCTCATGCCCCCCCCGTGTACCTGTGGACAAGGTAACGATCCAACAAAACAAGGGGGCAAATAGCTTTATCCGCATGCCTTCTCAACTCTAATGGGGTCACGAGGCGAAATCACCCTACCACATACTCATGCAGCTCACTGATAAGAACATAAACAATAACAGTACGTACGCCTCACACACAGAGGAAGGATAGGCTCGCGGATACACATTTATTATACACTCATCCGCACATGTGCACACAGCACATGCATGAATCCCCTGCATCAACTATGCATATGCTAATCAAGGTTGCATACATGTATTCATGCACTTGGAGATTCACGTTATCATGCGTAATCATCTCCAGAAAATTTGTTACCACTCTGTGCACATGTCACTTTTCTGAGTGCAGCTGCTCTGCTGTCTGAAATACCAGGCTGAGTATGTTCTTTGTTGATGCCGGCGTCTGAAAGGTAACTTGTCCTTGGGTGCGAGTGGAAAATTGAAATCGGCTAGCTGCTTTTTCAGGTAAATACCCTAAACACGAAGAATCTGCAATGATTGGACACTTAGCTGGTGGAGCTAAAAATCAGTCAGACTTTCCTCGAGGCAGAGGACAGGCTGTAATTTTGGATTTGTGTGCATCTCTCTCAGGGGTCTTTCAAAAGCAGCGGCGAAGCACAACAAGAGGATATACTGTATCCGACGAAAAAGGTTAAATAATGATAAATTCGTTAGCGATGGAAAAGCTTTAGATGTTGGTTTGTAGAGATCAAAAGCTACTCTGTCTGCTCATCCCTCTTCCTCACATGCAGAACTTTCTGTCTACATTAACTAGAAAGGTTTCCTTTTCCTGCAGTATCTGTCCCCAAGGTCCTAACTGAATTAGGCAACAGGGCTTTCATGCTATCAGCTCCATCTGCTGCGGACTGATTTCATGATTATTTCAAAGTTTAAGTAGAATATCTTTAAAAAAAATCCTTTTCAGTAACTTCAGCTTGTTGAAGACAAGTTCCCTGGTTTATATTAGGGTTACCGTGGTGACAAAATGTTCCCAAATACTAATCCAGCTTTCACATACGAAAATATGTTTATTATCTTGAGTGCTGTGTTTTTTTGTTTTTTTTTTTTACTGCTAATGCAAACTGAACATTTCCTGCTGCTGCAGCTTCACATTAAGGGCATTTGATAGGTGCAACATGAGTTTAGTCAGCAGTGTTCATTTTTATTTTATGACGATCTCTGGCAAATAGGACTGTGGTAATACCACGACTGCCACTGTAAAGCAAGATAAATAAACCCAGCAGAGGACGGCATACTGGAAATGTGTAGTAGCGTTTGTGAACAATGCTGCGACTGCTGATGATGTTTAAGGGGCCTGAGGAGTTGTTAAAAAATTACATCTTACAAGCTATCTGAAACTTCTTACCCGCAATTAGCATTAGTTGCTAATGCTTGGCTAACTGCTTAAGTGCTGGAACTAAGTGATGAGACCAGTCTGAACCTAGCTCGGGCACACTAATTGGTGCTTACAATGATTAAGAGCCGCCTATTACGGCAGCAGGATAAAGAAATCAATAGGAGTTAAAAAGTTTGGCCGGGAACTGCGTTTTAGATGAGAGGAGCAGGGTTATGGTCACGCACCGATCAGTGAAGCAGCATTAATGGATGGTTTGTAAATCTGATAAAGCCGTGACTCAGGGCCTGAGCGGGCTGTGTGATTAAGCATAAGATGAATGTTTAATGATCCCCACGGGGAACAGGTGGCACACGGGTGAACCAAAAAGCCAGAGATGTAATACATATACATGAATTTTCATGCAGATGCGTTTGTGCTTTATGTAGACTGACAGGCCAACACAAACATAAAAGGAAACCAGACCAGAGGCGTTATACGAAGAGACAGGCTACCTAAAGCATTTTGAATAGAACATTCTGTGACGCCAGAGATGGTGCTTGTATGACACATACGCGTGGCCCTAAGAGTGAGGTTACTCAGACATCAGACATTAAACATTTGCATTTGCTCAAGCAGAGTGGGTTCACAGGCCAATTCTCTTCCTCGGGATGGTGAGGGAATAACCCGTCCTACTGTGCTTCTAACTGTCTCATACTCTGTGGGGTGATAATTAGTCAGGGTTAGGGTAAAATCATCAGGGTAAGCCAATCAGAGGCGGAGGAGGGCAGATCATTCCTTTGCCATCCTTGGAATTGTAATAGCACTCACAGCTGTAGATTGAACCATTAAAAAATAGTTGGTGTTGTACAGCATTGCACAGGTGTGGAATAACTATTACCTGGGGAAAAAAAATCATCATTATGGGAGAAAGTTTCCAAAATGCTCTAGCTGTTTTAACCAGATATGACTTGTGATTCTTTACATGCAGTTTTTTATGTCCTGGTGACTACTGAGTGAAGTTATGGCGCGATCTCTATTCATTTAGATAAGGGCCTGATCTTATCAGCCCAAAATAACTGCCCGGAGAGATGAGACCTGCGTATAAGGACTTTAAAAACAAGCACAGACAATACATAGTCACGTAAAAGCACACTTATCCTACAGTTCACACACACACAACACATACACAAACTTAAAATGTCTCACTTGGCACTCTGTTGATGGCTTTGAGGGGCCGCAGGACCCGCACTGTCCGAATGGCTGACAGGTTGATGTTCTGCAGGTCCAGTGAGTACTCTACCATCCTGTTAAAACAGACAGAGAAAAACATATTTTTACCCTTTCAGTAGTTACCTCAAGGGGCTGTTGGCTCAAAATATGACCAAAAAAAGGATATCCATCTGCATCAGAGATCCCTGCACCATGATTCACCGTGAGTGGTCCCTCTTTGATCTGGCCTCACCTGTTTTCCCTCCCCGAGCTGCGGGAGCCCCCAACGTTATGGGGAACGTAATGCATGGAGTGTCGCAACACTCCAGAGAAAGTGGCGAGGGGACAAAGTGACAAAGCATCAAACGGGGAGAATAACATGAAAGAGAGGTGAGGAAAAAAGAAAGAGGGCGCTGGAAAAGAGGGATTCATTCTATTCTAGGTGTTGCCTGCAGGATGTTGTGGCTCAGTCAGAGCCTGGCATCTGTTAGCAAGTCATTTCTACAGCATGGCTAAGCTGTTTGTGCCCCCGAACCCAAACCACTTTCACAGGAGAATGGCCACAGTTTGCCATGTCTGTGTGTGTATGTGTGAGTGTTAAAGCTGTGTGTGTGTGTGTGTGTGTGTATGTTTAAACCACAGTCATACTACATGACAGTTATCACCGACACAGAGATAGCTCAAGTTGGTGAATCACTATTACCGTGTGTGCATGTGTGTGTGTGTGTGTGTGTGTGTGTGTGTGTGTGTGTGTGTGTGTGTGTGTGTGTGTGTATGTGTGTGTGTGTGTGTTTTAAACAAGAGCAGAAATGCAACTGCGTACGTATGAATGTGTGTGAACAGTGTACATTGCGTGATAGAATTTGGGGCCTATCTGTGCACAGAACTGATGTTCCCGGGGCCGTGACAGTGTCGGGACAGCGTGATACCAGAAGCAGCACCATCACCACGCAGTAAGAAGGCCCGAAAGCACATCCGCCGGCTTTGACAAAACAAGCCAAGCTCAGTGTCTCTCACATAGACAGACTTACGAAGCATGTCATTTACAATAATGTGATATTTTATTAATCCCACAGGCGAGCTCTTTCCATTTGCTCCTCACTGCAGCACAGAGTCACCGACAGAGTAAGCTCACACTTGAGCAGGATTACTTGTAACAAGGGTTTGAACTACAGCTGACAGGCAGATGTTCTATTAACTGACAATTTATTCACATAGGGGTGAAATAACTCAAACCAAATTTGCAGAGACACAGAAAGGGAGTTAAATCTCACTTGTGGGTGAAATGCTTACTCCTTTCAAACACCGTCAACACGCCTGTGACACCACCGGCTCCGCCATGTTGCTACGGTTGCTCCCCCTTCAGCTCTGGCGAACCAATGTTTGCTGGTTGCTGTTAAAAAATTGCTACCAATGCAGACTCAAGGTTTTAAAAACTCTGGTGCACTGCAAACTGGAGAGATTTATCTGAACCCATTCGGTTGGGGCTTGAACGTTAACAAACATTTATATGCAAAAGTCCCACACTGGTGGTTTAAAGTAAAGCTCTGGAGCCTCCAACTTTGTCTCCACACAAGGATGCGGAGGCACGAAGCAGAGCAATTTTCTTTACCCGGTGCAGTCGAAAAGACAGAAATGCCACACAGCAGCTTGATGAAAATGTCACAGCAGAGAGAGGAGCATAACAATTGTTTTGGGGCCAGGCTTTTTTTTTTTTTTCCGGCTGGGCAGAGTGGTGTTATTACAACCTGCCTCAAACATTATAGTATCTGTTGTAGCTCTAATGATCTGATGTGGGCTGCTGAGAGGCTGAGCAGACGGCTAAAATGTCAAGAGGGAGTTTTGAGAACAATTAAAACATACATGTCCTCCTTTTAATGAGCTCAAAGGCTACGAAAATGTCTTTTTTTTATGTTGCCTGATTAGGTTACAGGATGAGAGTAGCAAACTGTTAGATAGTCGTCACCCACTGAAGCATAAACAATCGCACGGATAAGCATTCTTATTGTTCTGTTAGGGATCCAACTGCATCTGGAGGACAGAGCAGAGTGAGAGAGAACAGAAGATCACTGATGAGTCTGCACATGAGATATATGTGTCTTTGTAAGTGTGCGCACGCGACCTTTTTGTGTGTGTGTGTGTGTGTGTTGGTGTCCGGGTGTTTGTGTGCTCTATAGAAGTGTCTCTTCCTGTACACATCAAGCGAGCCGCTGTGTTTGGGAGGGTAATTAGCAGACTGCCGGAAGCGCCCTTTTTGTGATTGTTCTCTATTTTTCACATTCCTTTTTTTTTTGCTCATGACGCCTTCATCTCATTCATGCTTTCATGTGACTAGTGTCTGCTTGTGCGTGTTTGTATCGATATGAAACGCAAAGCTTGAGGGGGAACCTGGAGTAGACCTGGTGAGAAGAGATCAGATGCACCTTTCATGTGAGAGAGAGGGAAAATTGAGTCTTGAATCTTGACATGCAAAATCTGTAGTGACTTAACTGTCAAATTAACAACAAAGTAACCATCTGAGTGTCAAGAAAACTGTTTACCTGCATCATTTGTACATGAGGAACAACATTCTTTCTTTTGACAGCGAAAAAAGAAAGTAAGGAAAAGGGTGAACTGAAGCAGCGGCGTGCTCTTGTTTTGTCCTGTTTAATTATGCAGTGCTGATGCTGGAAGGGCAGGGCCACAAAATGTAATCAAGCCTTTGTTTCTTTGCATATGCAGAATCAGAGCTGCAGTGATTGGGTGATTAACAGAAGCGGGGGGAAAGGCAACTATTTTGATTATAGATCAATAATTTCTGTCATATTTCATGCAGAAAATGTCAAATATTTGCTGATTGCAGTGCAAACATCAGTCAGTCTTGCTCAGTGTGAGAAAGTGCTTTATCATTTCTTGGACATGGTAAGGTTTTTCAACCCGTCTCAGGCATACATTAGAATAAATACGGAAGACAGGACTGACAAAAAAAAAAAAAAAAAACTAAAACAAGAAAGGGTCATGCTTTCTCCCCGGATCAAGAATCTCAGTGGACACTTCCAAAGAGATGTGCTGCCACATTTCTGTTATTGCTGCGGCTACCAGACAAGCTGTGAACAAAAAGTGTCAGCGTGGTGAATTAAGCCAAGATAAAATATACAATAAATAAAATAAAGCAGACTCAAAGATTGAGTTTGTGTGTGGCAGGGTTGCGGAGCAAAAGCATGAACCCTCCTCTAGAGACTGTGTGGACGGAAGCTTGGAGGTCTGAAGGGGGGGCTGACAAGGGAGGATGTTCATCCGAGCATGTGAAAAAGAAAGAAAGGGGAAGAAAGAGAGGTAGAGGGAGGCTGAGAGTGCGAGGTGGTGCCCGTGGGTAACAGACATGGAGCTCATAGCAGACTGTCGGCTGTGAATTGGCCTGGCAAGTTTGGCAATGCCCTCTGCAATTAGCCTACACGCTAATCTAATGGATGCTGCCAAGAGGAAAAACTGAGGCTGAATTGTTCACACAAATGCATATGCCACACACACACACACACACACACACACACACACACACACACACACACACACAGATTAAGCAAACTCAAGAGGGATAAACTGGCAGACGGTAATCTATGTGTGTAATTCTGTGCCACACACACACACACGCACACCCTATGAGCATCCACTTGGGATCCTCAAATGAAGATGGATGTCTCTCTAACCAGCCAGGTAAGTCTGTTGCCCTGCCTTTTTTTGTCTACTATTATACCAGCCTCTCGCCCTATTTGTCTCTCTCTCACACACTGAGACACACACACATGCACATGCATGCAAGCACACAAACACACATACACACACATTCACACTTTGCTTTAGTTTTGTGCACATGCATCTATCTAGCATGTGTTTTTGTATGTTCAGAGGTAACATTGTGTGTGATTGGACAGTTTTGTTGGTCTTTTTTGCTTTTTTTTTCAAAATAAAGTTCCATGGGTGATACCAAAAGGGGATTCGTGTTTTTTTGTGGGCAAGTGCCATGAATTGTTTTGCGCGGCTGTGATTTTTTAATTCCCAGCTTCCATCTTCCATTCCTTAATTTTATTTCCTTGTTCTTGTCAACCTTCCAAACTGTTTTTACTTCCAATCTAAGCATATGCGCTTGTCCCAAAAAAAAACATTTGTCCTTATCCTAAAAACAACGCTTTTCTCCTTACCCTTGTGAATACCCTATACTCTAGCATACTGCAGAGTGCCCACTCCCCTCATATACTGTAATGTCTGTGGCAGAGTACCAGAGATTGCTGCCTTATGGTGGCATTCTCAGAGGACACCCCACACAAGCCCTGTCTACTGTTACAGTGTTGCACACACAATGAGTTTTAACGGTACAACATATTTGGCAGACAATATTCTTCATGAGACTTCTTCTTTTCTGCTACATTTTTGACTGGCCACAAAGGTTTATCTGCCCGTTTATCCAAGTTGCATCTTTATTTATCACCTGCCAAAAATATCCACACAAAATCAGAAGTTTTCATAGAAATCATGACATGGAGACTTTAACTGGAATGAGTGCAAACACTATACGAGATATTTGCTCACCCAGCCATGACGATGAAGAAGTCCAGCCTGTTCCAGGTGTCCCCCAGGTAACAGCGACGGCCAAAGATCCCAAGCGCCACCATCTTTACCACCATCTCCAGCGCAAAGAAGATGTAGATGAATGCATCGAAGGCCTACGAGGGGACAAACGGAGATAAAGACGGAGGGAAGTGAGCAATAGATGAAACACATAAGCCAGGCATCTGTTTCGTCTGCTGTGCTCATGAAATGAGTAGGCTCAAGCTGTTGCTGAAGCTCCCTCCTCATTTTGTTTCAATCTCAGTTTCTCTGTGAATGAGGAGCACTTGTCCTTCAGTTCAGTTCAATGAGCGCCATTTGCATGACTATGAAGACAAATACTGCCTATTATCTATCAGGTAATAATGAGATTTTTTTTTTAAAAAAAAGGTCATATGTTTTAGTTGTTAACAGCATACTTTCTGGAAAAAGATCAAGTCTGAGAGCACCACAAGAAAATGAACAGCATGTGCACACTTCTCAAGCCTTGAGCGAATTTTGGTTTTGACCTCCTACATATACAACACCTAGAAAAGATCCATGACCCTCTATTTTCCACCTTTCAAAGGCAATCTTGGCACATCTAGAGTGAAGCAGGTTTCACACTCCACAGCAGCGTTCATTTCAAAGCTCTGTCAGATTAGTTATTTTCACCCAGCTGCCCCTTTTTAAACACCACCGATTGTGATTTAATAGCCCACTAACAGCATATGTGATGTTCAAGACTGATGTTCTCTTAATGCGTTTGTGCGCGCTCCCTTGTAGCGACTATAAAAACACTGGTGGTAATTGCTTGAGCAAAGTTGGCTGTTAACATTGAGGTCTGAATGGCCTCAAAGAGACAAATGTGTGTATGTGCGAACTAAGAACACGAAACATATGGTGCCCAATGTGCACCAGCCCACGCTGCAACACTTGAAACACTAAGAAGTGAACAGGAAGAAGAAAGTGAAGGAGATCCAGGTCAAACAACAGGGAAACAAGGATGAAGAGAGGACAGACAGTGAGAGATGAACTGTGAGAGAGGGAGAGAGATGAGCTCATATCCCCGCCATGTGCTGCTTGTATTATTATGTAAAGATCGCTGGCTAAACCTCCTATTGTATATGCGGAACAAAACTCCTTCCCAGTGCTTCGCCCGAGGCCTTATGACTGTGTTTGCTGCCTTGTTACATATTCCTACTATATTATAACTCAAGCTGCTGCCTCTTGACACAGAGAGTTCCAAGGCCTGGAAATTCAAATACACGATGAAGCCGCATGGCTGTTGCTTGGTCATAATCTGGATTATAGATGACAACAAGCTTTTTTTTTTTTTTGTTCTAAAACCTGTCATCCACCCCCGAAACTAAGCGAAAGAAACTTTTCCAAATGGGACGACAATTTTGCATTGTCTAAAGCATCTGCATGGCTCCTAGACATGTTGTTTTCTAAAAAGGACCAACTAATACAAAGTTTGGAACCCTCTGATTGCTTATTCTGACAGATTCCCAGTGCCCCCTTCCTAATAGCATACAACACAACCAACCACCTGTTCACGTGAGCCTATGGGCAAGTTGTTATCTGTAGAAGATGGAAACCAAACCTTACTTGTGTTTTTTTTTTTTTTTTTTAATTATTCTTTACCTTATATTTCTTACTTTCTTGTTTTCTGTATTTTCAGAAAATCAAATGGGTTGAATACTGTTTGTTTTACCGAGCACTGTTTTTATGGACTTACAGATTTTCTGTTGTGTCTCTTGATAAAAATACTTGAAAATCACTAATCGGACATGTTGGAATTTTTTTACGCATGATACGGTTCATACCTTCCTACATGGCAAACTGTTGCGGCCCTCATCCTATAGCATTTCGCAATTTTCAGAGATCGAAGGAACTGAATGTTGCTCTAGGCTTCTAAAGTGCACTTAGTATGCCCTGAGAACAGAGACTGTGCACTCAACAAATCAGACGGCACAAACCAATACACATGCCGCAACGGGAAAACAATTTTCCACAAGGTTATTACCTTTTTAGGGTTGCAGGCGGCAGTTAAATGACAGACTAGAGCCTCAACAATAACCCACGGCAGTTTAGAAAAACACTGATACGTGGCACACGTCAGACAACCAGGAGTAATGCGCTTCAATTGGAGAAGAGAGATGTTTTTTTTCACTCAGCACTGATGAACTGCAAGATGGTGTTTGTAGCTGCAGAGCACACTGAATGAGATAAATGGTGTGTGAAAGTTTGGGGATTTATTCATGTTGCAGCACTGGCAGTGGCAGGGGAGGTTGCTTTGTCTGAGACAGAAATAGCGAGAGTCGAGAGATGGGATGAGCAGCTATCCATTCCATTTTTCTACAAGTGCGCACATTGCCTGTACCATTAGTTATTTATGGGGCTCAGGATACCTAAAAGCCGTAAGGGAAATGAGTTGGGGCACATCTGTGCACTTGTAGGTGTGTGAACTTCAGCATTCACGTGAGTGCACAAGGCTACATGTGCAAATTTTTTGATCGCACGCAAGCATTGTTTTGTCTGTATACACCAGGCAAGACAGTGCCTCGTGTTCGAGGCCAACATGTGTGTTTCATCCACGCTCGTTCAATCACAGACAGACAGCACACAGAGCTGGCAGCATGCAATGGGAGAGACGAGAAGATCAGTCTCACACGCGGTTTAAATGATGTTTTGATAAATAATGCAGCCGGCGCGCTTCGCATGTAATCCGACATTGGCTGCACCAGTTGGATCCCTGTCGCGCTCCGCTCTTGAGTGAAAGGGGAATGAATTCATCATAGTTATTTGTCACCACCGCCAGCTTCCTCCTCAGTCAGCCTATCAGGTTTTATCGTCAACATGATTTGTAAAGAGGTTGCGGCTGTCTCGTAACGGGCCCTTTCATGATATGAAATAGGAGTTGTGGTGTGGAAGCTACTTCACATGCTGTCACTGTGCCACTTATTTGGCAGGAGGAGCGGACGCGGTAAGTAGGTCATCAGGATTCCGACGGAGGGCCATTTAAAATAAAATATGCATGTGTGTCGTACTCTGCTTATGAATGAGTAAATGACGAGAGCAATCAGCGCACAAATCCAAAGGCACCGTGAGGACACATCTCACACTCGCTGATAAATAGGATAGTCGTTCTACAAAGTGCCTGTGTGTTTTCTGAACATTTGAAGCTTCATTATAAAGGTGAACAGGTGTTGCTTTGACGGTATAATGAGCTCCGTCGCAATCAAATCCATTTTAGGTAGAATAACAACTTTCTATTTGCATGAGATGACTATGCAAATACGGGCATGACTTGAATTGGGCAGAGCCGGCTGGAGAGAACCTCCACCTCCTTGCAGTGCAATTTTCTTCCTCACGGCAGTCTCTGGCTGTCAGCTTGTTAAAAATTCCTGGCTTTCAGGCAAAATACTCACTAATACATTAAAAAAAATCATTGATATTTCACTTTTAATTGGCTTCTCCTCGTCTCATTTACTTGAATCAAATGAAAGCCATGCTGTGATTAGTTGTTCGCAAGATATTAGTGCTGAATGGTCAGAACACCCAAGATACACATTATGCTCGCGGTGACTTGGATGTGGGGATAGGTTTGTTTGTCTCTAAATATTCTGTTTACACCTCAAAGAAGTACAACGCTACATCTGTAGGTGTGTTGGTGGTGTAAAGCAAGACAGCTGATCCCTGATCTGAACAGATAACCCACAATTTGGCCCACATGCAGACTGAGGAACAGTGTGCAAAACACTTTTACTGTCACTTTTACCTCTTAATTATTCTCTAAATCTCTTTGGGAAGACAAACAAGACAGATGCTGTGTTTTACTGTGAAGCGCGATGATCCCATAGACACTGTCTTCAAGCATTTCAGCATAACTGAAATGGGACATGCCTGTCATCCTGAAGAAAAAGGTCAGAAGATTAATATTCATATTGGAACTTTGGCAATATCTGCTGCTCCCCTCAGTAGCACCCAGAAGCCACAGTCACCTTCAGGACAGGCTATTATTCCTGACATGTAGCCAGTCAGTACCCAGTACTGTGGGCTGTACACTGAGAGAGTGAGTCAACGTTGTCTATCTTTAAATCAGTTCAATCCTAACCCTAAGTAGAGCTGCAATGATTAGTCAATCGATTTATTTCGGAATAAAAATGGATCGCCAACATAGTCGTCAGTCCATTAACTGTCATTTTTAAGTTAAAAGCTTGTTCCAGCTTCTTTATTGTCAGGATTTGCTGCATTTCCTCGCCATGTATGATGATAAATGAAGATTCTTTGGGTTTTAGTTGTTTATCGTGAAAATTGTTGGCAGAGTTATCGATAATGAGATCATAATTGTTAGTTGCGATCCAAACCCATGAGTTTTTGTGATTCGCTGCACCCTAATAACACACACACTGTTCATGGCTGATTGCCTCTTTCCTCCAGGAAGTGAGGTGGAGATGCTGTATTTTACCGAGGGCCAGAGAGGCATGTGAGGGCCTCCTCTAACTATCTAAGCTCTGTCAGCAAAATCCTTCCTGTTACCATTAGCAACCACCAGAACAGGACCCCTCACACTACCTGGGGAGACAATGTGCTTGTTAGAAAGACAAAGGACGGAGGAAGGGAGAGAGCACGAGAGTGTAGGATGGGGGAATAGAAACATAGGGAGAGGTAAAGACAGTATGGATGGAAGCGGAGGTGAGAAGAGGAAAGTGAAGCAGGCGGATGTGTCGGACAGTTTTCAAATGGCAGTGAATGTTTATTGGAAATTACCGCACAACGAAGAGAAAATCCAATGAGATAAGTAAACCTATTACAGTTTGGCCTGGGGGGGGGGCTTTATTTGATATGATAATCCGCCCTAATGTGCTGTAGGCAAGTGAGATAATGCAGTGCAACCGGACAACACTCGCAGCAGCACGTGGGACAAACCAATAGCGGACACCTCAAGCGTAGGTTACTGTCGACACATTTTCAAAGTCAGCGGGGATTTAAACCAACAAAAAGCGTGCGAGGCAAAATTAGGTCGTCTTTGTTACACCTGAAATTGAGCCTGCCAAATGTTCCCTTTAGCTAAAAGCAATTACAATCCCACAGGCACACACTGATTCTTCAGCCAGATGGTCAATTACAGTTGTAGCATAGGACTCGTATCAACTCTATACGTCTTACTACCAGAAACGGAAGCAAAATATTGCCAATTTGCAATAGAATAATAATAATCTATCCGTAAAAACTTTTGTACATGATGATCTGTTACAGGATCAACCAAGTAATGAATAAATAAATAACAATGATGCTTCATCAGATGCTCTGTTTCTGGTCATTTAGAGAATGACCAAGGTTAGCCATCGACCACTGAGCCGATGACAGTGGCAGCACTGTGACATATTGATAATCTAACCGGCTAATTTTGTTTCAGACTTCAGAAGCTAAACACAACTATTTAATAGACATGGGCTGCTCAGTTAAAGACACTTTTAAACGCAGCACTAAGAAGTGTGTCTGAGTTTCCTCAGCCAGCTGTGACAGTTAGAAGTTGTTGTCGGAGCGACAGTGGGAAGCGGGGGTGACTGAGGCCCACAGTACTGTATACAGTGTCTGGGGACAGCTGCATTATAAGTATAGAGATCAAGAGTCTCATTAACACACTGCAGCTAAACTTCAGACAGTGGTTTCAACTCTAAACTCCAGCAGAAGTAGAATAAAAGCCTGTGGGTGAAAGTTTGTCAGCTGTGGCCTTTGTGGTCTCCCACAACCACAGTTTTTTGCTCCACTAGCTGTATTCTCATCATGAAGTGACAAAATCACATGCGGCTCCACAGGACTATATTAAAACAAACCAGGTCCCAAATTCCCTGTTCAGAGAGCAGGAGAGAATATAAAACCTTCCAGGAGAGAAATATTCTGCAGCAGTGTTTGTCTGTGCCGCAGCTTGAGGAACAGTGACAAGAAGAGTGGCGAGCTGCTCTGAGTTGATGTCAAATAATTCATCATTTTGTTCTATCACTTCATCAGGGCGTTGAAATGTTGTTCTTACACACACACACACACACACACACACACTGGGGCCTCGCTTACCTGCAGTATCTGGCAGCGGTCCGAGGTGCAGTCGATGTTCTCACAGGGCTGGTACATGCCCAGTGTCACGCAGTTGAGCAGGATCACCATGATGCTAATCCTCTCGAACCACGTATTAACAAGGGCTGGGGTTAAGGAGCATAGCAGCCGGGGAGAGATGCACAGCCAGCAGCACTGAGGCAGTAAAATGAAATGGTGGTTTACAGACCTGTGAGGGTAATGCATGGATAGATGGACAGGTGTGTCTGATCAAACAGAAAATAGCATGTAAACTTAGATATTTGGACTAAACCTAAAGTAGTCTGATCTTTCGGTGGACCGCCAGTATTTTATGTGACTTTATTCATCTGATCACAACTGGCAGCAACTGTGAATTCAACCATAAACAAACCTTACACAGCATAAAACTACTGATCTTATTCTATTTAGTTAATGTTCAGTGTCGATCATTTTAAAGCACATTTTCAACATCACTTCGATCCGCCTTATATTACCTCACCTGACCTTACCTTTGACCACCTGACTGCTGGGTTAGTCCTGAATCTGCTTTTCCTTTTTCACTTTCCCCTCTAAATCTGAGACACTTGAACTTCTCTTCTTTGAACTTCTTTCCACACGTCTGCCCTCCTCCCTCATATCTGTCTCCTCATCTCTTCATTCATCTGTTTTGCAGGAAGAGCCTGTTTTTGAAATTTTCTGACGGCGCATGAAGACGTGCTTCGAGATAACGTAATCGTTCATTAGTCCCGCCGCGGGGAAATGATCTTTGAGCGAGTGCATTACAGCACATTTGACTTGATACCTCATGTTATGTCGTGGAAATATAAGCTAAGTAGTTAACCCCCAACCTAACCTGTGACACTAAGCTAACGTTACTGTAAAGACAAAATGTTAGCTCAACTGCGCGGTTGATACATCACTGTGAAAACACCTTTATGCTAAGCTCACCTGCTCATAACTGTACGTTCACACGGTGTTCGCTTATTTTGACATAATTATAATTAACTGTGTTAACCGAGACTTTCCAAGTGTGTGTGTAGTCTGAACTTTGATATAAGTGCTACTCTGTCCCGCGAAGCCTTCACAGGCTACCTGCTAGCTTCAGTGCGCAGGGTGCGTTTGTTTTAAGTCCCGTGTAGAGTGCGTGGGTGGTGCGTGGTCTAAGTTTTAACAGGCACAGTGGTCCTGATGGATGAATCCCCAGCAGATCCCAGGGAAATTTCGACAAAACGCTCTAAAGGAGCCATGATTTCTAATAAAACTGCTGATGAAGGCTACTTGTTCTGATGGTTATAGAGGAAACACAATTTAACGAAGTGATGGACATGTTTTAAGGTAAGATGCCATCCTTAAGATGGTAATTCAAACTCAGGATCTCAATATTTACAATATTAATGCAGTAGTAATAAAAACTCAGAGATATGTATATATTTTCCATCACTGAATAAAGAAGCTGTTCTCGGAGGACAATAAGGTCGCCGTTACACTGTCTGGCTGGGTCCGCCAAACACGAACCAAGTGAAACAGTGTGAAATTGTGTTGTCCTTCAAGGTCAGCCTGTCTATTCAGTTTACTCAGTCATGAAAACAAAGAGAGTTTGTTTATTTAGTTTGTTCAGGCATAAAAAAGAAATCAGTCGATAAAGAGCGTTCTTCTCCGATTAAAAATTTCTCACCCAAAATGACATAAAACAGTTCATCTCAAAGGGTTTTGCGCTACAACAAATTTTGATCCATACTTTTTTGAGAAATGTGGCTGCATATTGCCACAAATAAAAGAACAAGAGAAAAAAAGGAAAAGGAAAAGATCATCTGAGCCTGCATTTGAAAATACAGATTTGTATGAATATGAATATGGAACCTTTCCTTTGAATCATCAAGGTATGAACCAACATGGAGACACACACACTCACAAGACACATTTCAGTGTATGCATATGTGACTCATTCACAGCATGTACACAGCACATCGTACGAGCTAGTAGGTCAGAGAGCCGCCGTTCTGCCAGTGAGCTGCTCATCAATGGAAAATAAGGTGAGATTTATTCAAGTCAAGCTTTTTTAGCTACAGGGCTGGGATGAGTCATGGAATCAGACCTGGGAGAGTCAATACTACTGCCTCATTCGTTTAACGTGATGACAGATACAGCATGGTGTTGCTCGGATATTTTTTGAATTGCCAGTAACATTAGCATAGCAACTGTGGCATATTTAAAGAAGCTCTGTGTGAGAATTTGTGAACGGACAGTAGCGGGATGTGGAAAACGAGACCCTCCCTCTCCGTCGCCTGCACAAGCCTGGGGACGATCTTTTTCGGTCGCTTTGTGCTGCTGGACTGTGGATTTCTTTGTGAGGGATTCGGGTCGGATTTCCAGCGACGGTCCAATTGATTGGACTTCACGAACATTCTCGGGCGCTTCGCCCTCAGAGCCTCTCTACGTCCTACTGGTGCTCACCTTAACCGTTGCCCTTCATCGTTCAGCTCCTCTCATACTCTCTGACGCCTCTACTGGTGCACCAGACAGCACGGCCCTTCTTAAAGAGTTAATACGAGATAATTACTGTGTCAGTTAATGCTACGCAAACATAATAAACCAAAAAAGCGCATTCACATAGTAAATGTATAATATGTATACGATAGCGGGGTCCCTGTATGTGTGCATGTCATAATCACTGTCATGCAGTTTAAAAGTATTTAACAGCTTTTCACTTCCTTCATATCTTAAGCTGTCAGCTTACGTTCTTCTAGTTCCACACTCTATCCTCTTAAGGCTTTATTTTTTTTGTCTCGCTTTTTGTCGGCGCACAATGAGCTTCGAGTCTTTTGTTCCGCGAACTTTGACATTACAGAGTTTATGCTCCCCGGTGGCGCCGCGTGGGAAAAGTGCCTCCATGTGGCAAACGCAGCCGTGCAATTGTCAGACTTGAACTTGAGCCGCAGACGCGTGTGACCAACTCATTTTTCCATATATGATTGCTATATGGATTAATGTAAGCCAGCGTATTAAAGATTTATAGCAGTTGGCCCACCATAAGGTTCAAATTGGCCCATTGCATGTTTCTAGACAAAAAAGATATATGTTTAAAGGTGCAACATGTAAGAATGTATGTCGTAAACATTTGAAAATGTACTAAAAAATGATCAACAAAATGTAAAGTATCATGTGGGAAAGGTATCAGGCCTGGCCGAGTCAAAAGCTACCCTAACTCAAAGTCCAGAACACCTGAGTTAGCTAACTGTCAGCAGCATTTACTAACTACTGCCCCATATTATGCCTGATTATGAATTCACCGGGTGGCGAATTCTTACATATTGCACCTTGAAATAATCATGATATAAATGTCTGCTTATGCCCTTGATCCTGGTGCCATTTTGGATCTTAAAAATGCTACACAAGGTTTTTGCCCCTGCGGTTAAGTTTCTGTTTTGGCCCTGCAAGGGAGAAAGTTTGGGCACTCCTGATTCATAGCATAGTAAGAAATGCATAAGCCAACGCAGAGTGCAGGGGTTTTCAGTGTGACTTTTTGTTTTTGACCACCTTTGACACGAGAACTTGAAAAGCATTATTTTACGCTGAAACCACTTGCAGAATTCCCCCTTGCATCCCCGCATGAACACACCAGTAACCCCCAACCTGCCCTATAATGCTCGTAGTCACTGATGACTGTGGATGAACGTGCGTACAGGATATGTTAAAAATCAAATCCTTAAAGCAGACGTGCAACTTTGTGCGCAGGCGCTGTAATAATCGCACTGCAGAGAGCTGTGCAGCAGCTTCCGTTCGTGGGTAACCTAACACTGAACCTGTGACGCACTTCATTTCCAATTCAGCTGAATATCTGCTGTAAGGACAAAAGCTAAAACTCAAAAATTAATTAAATAAATAAATAAATAAAAGAATGTTTTGAAGCTCAAGGATGTTCTTTGGAAATCTTGAAGTGCACTTGCGGCGTGCGGCCCACACATACACATTCACGCAGCAATTCCTTTTACCCGGGGATTATGCGTGCAACATCTCTGTTATTCATTTTAACAATATGCCTCTCTCCTGCACACACACACACACAACCACACACGCTCACACACAGGCCATACTCTCCATTAATCTGTATCCTGGCTCCTCTCTGCTATCTCTTTAGCACTGCTCTCTGGGGGTGGCGGTGGAATGGGGGAGAAATAATACCACAACGGTGTGTGGTAAGAAATTTTATTAACAAGTCCCCGCGCCTTTTCTTCTTACTTTCACCACAAACCTTTCTCTGATAATAAAGGTCCAACCCCCCTTTGGATTACAGCGCTCCTTCTTTTTCCTTTCTACATCTCTTCTTCTCTTTCAATAGCATTTCAATTTCCCCCAGCTGTCGCCTCCCCCCGCCTTCTTCCTTCTGTCCCTCCCTTCTCTCAGCTGTTCGTTCATTCCCAGGTGTGGCAGAGCAAACGCTGGACAATTTATTTATTTATTTATTTTTTGCCCTCCCAGCGAAAAAACAAACAGGATGCACTCTGGGACACATTATACCTCGACAGGCAATGAAAAATCAATCAGACCTGCGCGGTGTATAAATGTGTGCGTGCGGACGTAGCACTCCCACAGCACGACTAAAGAAGCCGCCGCGGGGTTCTGTGCCGGCAGAGCGAGACCCGACGACGGAGGGGCTGAACTTGCAGAGAGAGGAGGAGTGAGGCAGACAGTCTGAGCAAATAGACAAACACAGATGCAAAAAAAAAAAAAAAAGCACGGGAGACATGAGAGTTCGGGACTTAACTCTGAACAAACACAGGAGAGGCAGGAGACAAAGGACAGACGCTGTGTGAGGTCGCAGTGCCTTTCTCACCCATCGCCTCACAGCTCAGAGTTTGAGGATACAAGGCTTGGCAGAGCCGACTGAGAAGAAAACACTCATCTTCCCTCTGCACTCATTAGCCACCACAGCTTGTTCAGAGCGGGAATGTAGTGCCGTCATTCTGCCCCTCTGTTCTGTATGAAAGGTACAAACCAGAATTAAGCATCAGTGCGTATACGTACATGGAAACGTACCAGACTTTCTCAGGACACTCGCAGCGTACCCTGCTCTAATGTCGCGCCTCATCCTCGGGATGGATGAAGAAATACGGAAAAGAAAGAAATACTAGATTTCCTAAAGAGAAGAATTTGCATTTTTTAACGGAAAGGTTTTGTTGCTTTTCATGCGGTCGCACCGACATTAATGACCATCACAAAGCGGCGGCTTGGACAGACTCTCTGAGGGGCCAGGGGCCAAGAAGGACTGAAGGAATACAAAAAATGTATTTCGAAAACTCCAGAGATCACACCAGCGGGCTGAATTAATTTGCATGCTTTCCCCGAGAATGACAAGCAAAGTTGAAAGTCTAACACATAAAAAAATGCTGCTGCTGCTGTGTACACATTTTGTTAAAAAATCACCAGAATGCAGGAAAATGAAGTCCTTGCGAGGGAAGACTGTCCACTAGTTAATCAGTCGCGGATGGCGTCTCTCTTTTGGACGGCTTAAAAAAAGTATGATACACTTTGGCCTGCCCAAGTGAAGTACACGTGTGGGAAACACTGTTACACATTCCATAGGCTGCATGTATTAGAAGACAGTCTAGGTTTAAGGTGCCTGAAGGCGACTCATATGCTCACTGCGGGTGACCAGACACCCACAGGCACCGTGTTGGCGACCCCTGTATTATACATTACAAAAGTGTAGGACCTTTGCCTTCCTATCAAGGCTCTTAGTTGTGTCGCAGTATTGCAGGACCCCTGTGTGAAAAAGGGGTTCTCATTGCAGGCACTTGCATGACTCTCCACCTTCTGCGCCGACACGTGAATCAGCGCTGGTTTGAGTTCAGTTTCTCTGTCATGGCTACCCCGCCCCCCCCTCCTTTCCCTCTCCGGGGAAAATGAAGCAGCGTGCGGCTGACTCACACCCAGCTGATTCCATAGCGCTCGCTGATGGCTGGTTGTGTCACTCCCTAATCACTTTGGGAGGGCGTTAACTGAGTCTGACACTGAGGATGCTTTGAGGAGAACAGGAGGGGAGGCATGCTGTTATTGAGGCCCAGCATTTAATTTGATTGCTCTTTTAAGGCTGTTACTTGTGGGATATTTACCCTCAGAGTGTTTGAGTGTCCACCTGGAGACCGTTCACGCGCGCCTGAGGAGGCTCGGCTCGCATTTTTACTGTCTCTGTCTTCCTCTCTCTTCAGCATCGCGTCTTTTCCACACCCCCCCGCTTCTCCTCTCGCTCCTGTACGTCTAATCTTCTTTAGCACGTGGACAGGGCCTCCTCTCTGTCTTTGCTCTCCTCTCATCTTTCCCCGCTTCTTCTTCTCTGTGTCTCTACCTATTTTTATGCCTGTCCCTCTGTGTCAATACACATTTCGTCACACACTTGCCCCCGTCTTTCATCCGTTTTTTTTCTCTCTCTCTCTCTATTTGGGGCTTTCCAACTTTATCAAGCTTTCTGTCTCTCTGTTTGATGAAACAATTCAGGATCCTCACTTTGCGCCGCTGATTCTCATTTTGTCTCTCCGCCTGCCTTCATGATGTGTTCGAAAGACAAAAAAGGGCCTTATTTTCACCACCTCTAGCAGGAGAACAGCTGTAGAAAAATGATGCATTTCAGTCATAAAAATGTAAAAGTGGAGCACTCCAGTGCGTGTGTAAAACCAATTTATTACCTGAGCGCATTTCTTATTTATTTTGCTCTAATGAAAAATCTTTTTTCCTTCCTGGAGGCAGGATATAAACACTTAGAAGTCTTAAGGTTTAGTTTAACCATAATATGCTGAACCTCTTGCCTGCATCTGGCCATTAAAGGTCCAATGCAAAGGGTTTAGTGGCTTCTAGTGCAGATGGCAAACAACAAAATACCCCTCACCCAACCCTCATCAACTGTGGCCCCATATGAAAAACATAAAAGACCCTTCCTGGAGCCATTCTGTGGCTCATCTGTGACAGGCTAGCGGTAAAACATGTTTGAATCCACGACAGAGGACCCACTTCCTGTGTAGTAATACAGTAAAAGTCTCATACCAAGGTAACAAAAACACAACCTTTATCAGTTTCAGGTTATTATGCACCAATAAAAATATAATCATGAGTAATATATCCCATATCTGCTAAGAGATCCTCTTAAATCTTGCTTTAAAGCTGCAGTGTTTAAGATTTTAGTCCTGGTGGATTTGGCGACACCTGTGGTTACTGATGGCAACAGCACGCATTTTAATAATACAGGTCACAGGATTCCAGGGGCAGCAAAACAAACCACTGCTGTTTCATTAAAGAAGACAGGCAATAATCAGCCTTTTTTTTCTCCATCATTCAGTGTTCGAGATTTAGGCTGAGATGCCGCAGCTCTTCATTTAACAGCTAACTGAGGCTTCTCCTCCTCGCACCATTACCTCCTGCCAGATTTCAGACTCGTCAGCTGTCAAAAATACAGATGGTTATTTTCCTGAGACGCATTTTTGATTAAGAGTAGCGGTAAGTGCTAAGCTCGAGGCCACAAATTGCATTTTCTGTGACTACTTCATGATAACCGTCGACTCGTGTTTTACCAGGTGAAGCTGCAGCAGCAGGACGCTTTGTTTTGCATTAGCAGGAACTTAATGCTTTTTTTCCCCCAGGAACATTGTGACCTACTCCAAGTTCAAAAACAGTCCAAATATATAAATATTGCATCTCATTCGGCTGTGAAAGGAAATCTTTGACGTTAACACTCTGAATCCCGACTGGTTATCAGACGTGGACTTTTGGTGTCTGCTTCAGTTTCAGTTTTATTGCATTTCTTTTTTCTCTGTCACGTGAAAACATAATAACAAAGATGTCTCCACTAAGACTGAGATGGAGAAAAAAAAAAAAAAAATCCTTCACATGTTAGCTGCATGATTTGACTTCCTATTCGTATAAATAATTTAAGAGCCAAATTCTATTTCTGTATGATTTTCCTCACTGCTGTAAAATTGTTAAAGAAGCGTGTGTGTGTGTGTGTGTGTGTGTGTGTTCCAGTGTGGGCATTTATGTAATCCATGGAAAATGTAGGAATGACTCTATTAAATGGATGCACCAAATCAACAGCTGCGCGTGTGTGTGTGTGTGTGTATGTGTGTGTGTGTGTGTGTGTGTCTGCTTGTTAAGAACAGGATGACTCATGTCTGAATACGATCGCTGTAATTTACAACGACGCTTTTTCGGCAGAGCTCCCCTCCTTGGTGCCCGCATGTGTCTGTGTGTGTGTGTGGGCTTGTTTGTGTGTGTGTGTGTGTGTGTGTGTGTGTGTGTGTGTGTGTGTGTGTGTGTGTGCGCGCGCACACGCGTTTGTGTGAAAACCCTCAGTCTCATTCGGAGTGAATCAAAATGACATTCTGCTTCTCACTGTGGCACTGAAGCCTGCGCCTGTCTCTTCTCCCAATGAGAGCGCAGCATGATAGGTCACCCGATGTTCCTCACACACACACGCACTTAATGTGTACACGCAGCATTCTTGCTTTTATCGAAGCATACACACAAACATTGCCCCCCCACCCCCCCACCCCCACCCCCATCGTGATTTTTGTGACAACCACTGTCCCGTCCGGTTTCAAATTCCCCCGTCGACAAACGATCCGGAGTTGTGGCGTGTGTCACTACTGTGTGTGACACAGCGAGGAGGGTCCCAGCTGCTGGAGGAAGAATCCGTCGGCGTGGACTGATGTCCAGGTCAACCAGTGTTCAAGCTGATAAAGAGTGTGCCTGCCCACTGTCCTTGGCATCAGACAGTCACACATTTGTTTTGACTCTGTAGCTGCTGTATTGTGCCCTCGCTTCTCTCTGTGCCACTCTCTCTCTCTCTCTCTCTCTCTCTACATGATGAAGGAGCGAGGCCGGCTGCCAGGGATCTCCCCACCTGCCTCACCCCTCTCTCATCCCTCTTTTAATTTCCCCGTTTCTTCTGGGACAGTTGATCAATGAGTCCATCTATTGTGCGTGGCGTGCGTATGGGTTGCTCTCTGACCCTCAAGCTTCTTGGCCTCGTCTCTGCTTCCCTGTTGGTCCACAAGACTTCTCTGACCATCCTTCCATAGTGTCTGCCAACCTGCTCCCTTATGGACACGAGCATAGTGACATGCAGTGTACTAAAACATACAATGTGACAGCTGACATTGAGATTACGCAATAATATAAAGTATGTAAGGAGTCCATATATTTGACTGTATGTCAGTGTATCTGTCACTTGTCAAAATAATTCTATTTTGCATTAGTTTCCTTTTTCTATTAATTAGAAAGGACATGAGTGTAACAATTCAAGTGAAAAGTTTAAACTTGTTGACATGTGGTATATATATGGTATATTTATCAATAGAGAATGGACCATTTGATATATCTTGTAATACACTGCAAGTCCATTCTTGAATATATATTTCAATATATGTGAAGATGACACTAATTTCAAACATACGTCTGTTTCAACTCAACTCGTTGGTATAATATGTAGTTACGGGGTGAAATTATCGTGGTGACGCTATTTAATTGACACAAATAATAGATACAACCAAATATGCTGATATGTTAGAGCTGCACATATGGAAGGAAATATTGCTGTTGTATAAGCGTCATATTTGTGCCTTAACATTTCTGATTCCTGCCTCGATCTCCATCATTGTAAACACACAATTTTAGCAAAACAAGCAACCTAAGGTCCGTACCCCTCTAGCGCTACAAATACCCACATTTAACCTTTAATGGCGACATGAGGCGACACTGCAGAGTTCACAATGTTCTCGAGAAAACTCTCCTACCCCTGTGGGCCAAACGCTCTCCGGACACCGGAGCACCTAACCCTAAGTAAACCGCCAACTTAAAAGCCTCAAGCAAATTGCGGTATGTGTTCTGTAAGTGCTGCTATGCTTGTCTCAGCAAGCACTTTCACTTCGGCAGCCCCAGGAAAAGAGTCTGCTTACACACTCTCCCCGCCCCTCCCACCCAAAACACTTTTTAATATTTGAGGAATTATGCTTTTGCATACATTTCCCCTGCAAAAAAAAAAAAAAATAAATAAAAAAATCCGCCTTTGCTCGATAACAATGTTGGCAGCCCTCGTGGTAAGACTTTCCCTCAAAATAAAAACGGCTTTCCGAAGAGTGTGTGTGTGTCGCGCGATGAATAGAACTGGGTCTCAAACGTCCAAGAACCACAGATTTGCCTTCCGGCAGCAGGAGGAGAGAATAAGCTATGATGAAGCTTCCTTTTGATTCTCTGAGCATCTCGCCATGCAGTTAAACAGGGTGCACAGCGTGAAGTTAATGTTATCTCACTTCCCCCCCTTTTTTTTTCGAGGAGCACATTCGGATGCGGTATGAAGTGCAATGGGAAGTCAAGGTGACGATGTAAGCCAAATGATGTTGAGTTTCCTTCTACCAGTATAGGCACAGTTTCACAGAGTCATCTCCTCAGTGATGGTGCCAAAACCCATGCGGAGAGGGATGAACGGGAGAGAAAGATGCATGTTTTGCTAAAACTAGCTTGATTTGATGTTACGGTTTGTTGTTTATTGTCTGCACTGGCACATACTGTATGTTGACTGCGTGACTTCAACCACTCTGCAGCCATACTACCATGAGACCTCACAAATCAGGAGAGTTTTTGTGGTCTGATGGATCGGATTATGCATTGTTCAGTTCCAGGAACAGGTTACGATAAGTCAAACAGGGAAGTAAGTGTGAAACATTTTCAAAAATCTGGAGAAAAAGAGGAACACTCCCGGAGAGACCCTTGTCAAAACTTACAACTTGTCATGTGTTGCTTCTTAAACTGGTTTTCAAATTGAGGAGAAGACAAAAACGCGGTGATGAACATCAGCTGTGATTGTGCCTCGCCTACTCTGTGCAGTGCAAAAAGTAAAACAGATGACGTAAAATTAACGAATGATAAACCGCAGAGAGCTTAATCAAAGATTTTGCCAGCGTCAGTTTAAGAGGGGTTTGCTTTTTTATTAAATCAGCCGTCTTCCAAACAAGATAAAGGCCCAATTTAAATCAATTCAATTTTACCTCAGACACTAGGACACTAGGTATACAATGCACATAATGCAATGTCAGCACATGGTCAGCAGTACGGAGACGTGTAGGCTGTGCTTTTACTCAATTTAAATACATAAGCGGAGAACACAGGCAGGTTTTGGGCATTATAACTCAGAGGAGTTGAGTGTTCCTGTGAACTTGGTGAAGGCTCCACTGATAAACAAAGGACTGACTTACTGAGGGTTGAGACTGGATTGTTGGAAAAAGCAGCAGACACCGGGTGTATTAAATGGCTCTGGCTGCGGTGCATTCAAATCAGCAAACCTTTAGGCCCTCAATTCAAATGCACATAAGCTCCCCCGCCCCTCGTCTTGCAAATAATAAACACTTTGTCTGCCTTTTTTTTTTTTTTGCAGGAAAATAAGCAATTATGAAACAGTAACAGAAGGGAGTGGACTCATTACAGGATCCAAGAAACTGCAATCTAATTTCATAATTGCAGCCATGATTCGTTTAGCCCCCGTGAAAATTGTCACATAATGTGTTGTGCTCTCGGCTGCTGCCAGGAAGTGCTGCGAGGAAGGCACGCGTGCACGACTGCGGCGCATGCGTTGCAGACGACGCACGCCGCGGGGACGGAGGGACGCGGCGACAGACGGACGTGCCGCGCCAACTTCGGAGCCCCGCACGGCAGGCGGAGACCTGGAGCACCTCTCAAGACGAGCCTGCGGCCTGTAACCACGGCAACGGGAGCAGACGGGTTGCCTTCAGCCACCGAGACACAAACACATGCCGTGTGTGTCAGTATCCACGTGTATGCGTACGTCTGTATGCTCTCTGCATGATGGACAAATGTAGAACTGTAATAGAAACTGTGAGCACAAGTTTTTTTTCTGGTTATGCGCGGCGTCTGCATTTACAGACAATTACATTTTCAATCCATATTTTAGAAAGCTCATGGTGTGTGTGTGCGTGTGTGTGTGTGTGTGTGTGTGCGTGCGTCTGCATTTGTGTGACTGTGTATCTGTCTTTTCTCCTCATATCAGCTCAGCACAGCAGGTGCCTTGCTCCAGTACATTGCTGCCGCTAGTGAAGCTGAATGTATTGCAGACACCATGGGAAATATAAGCCAATACTTTCTGCGCTCGTGTGTGTGTGCGTGAGAGAGACAGAGCGAAAGAACGACGTGACTCAGTGAGACGGAGTGGAAGAAAACGGAAAGACAGACAGAGGGAGACCAATATAAACTGAGGGTGTGGAGGCGAGTCAGGGGTGAGAAGGGATGCTGGTGAAATAGGCGAGTGAAGGAATTTGAAAGAGGCGTGCGTGGGAGGGGGGTAGCAAAAAGATAGATACTGGAGAGTCTGGCGGGTCGCGTGCAGTCTACTCAAAAAGCCTCGAGTTTGGATCGGACGCGGGGTCAGACTGTTGGAAACGGGAGGACGGAGCGAGAGCGGGGAAGAAAGACAGAGGGGCGATGACAGGACTGTGCTGCTGACATCTGCAGGGACTAGTCAGACTCTGATGTGACAAGCGACCATCCTCAGCAGCTCTCAACCTCCCTCCAGCCATCTGTCTCTCCCCCTGCCTGGAATGTATTCCATCTCGCCGTCACAACCCCAAAAAAGCCATGTAGAAGGGGAGGCCGCTGACAAACACTCGATGCACACCAAATGCAAGAGCGCTTTTGAACCCCTTTAGTCTTTAATAGCGACTTGACTGGTCGCGTGCGGTGACGCCATCTGCTCCGCGAGCTCTCCACCGGCTCCCTACCTCCCTCGCATCCGCTCACGCCCGCGAGTGACCGACAAGAGGACCAGGAGACGTGGTCCGCTCCACGTTGGTATCTTGAGACGAGGAGCACCTGTTCGCCTTCGCAAAAGTAAGAGCGCTCGACCCCGGGAGGAGTCGCTCCGGGGGGTGAATTAGCATCGGTTCTGCTTGGCACCGACACTGCCGACGTCATTTCTGAGTAATAAATGCGACCACTTGGATGGACTGATCCAGTTGAAGGGTGTTGAGGAGGTGCACAGGTCCATCCTCCAAATCACATGGGCTATTTCAATATTAGTTGGGCTGTTGTCATGGCGGGTCACATCCCCTCCCCCCCCACATTGCTGGCGGTGGCCTTGCGGCTCACCAGGTGGGCCCGGCCCATCAGACATTTGCCAGAATTGCCAGATTGCTAGTCCACGCCTGCTGCGAAGATTCTCAACCATCCATGTTACATCCAGGAGGGCTACATCAAGGGCACTTTCAGACAACAAAAGACGAGTGGACTTGGACTAACCAACTTCAGATCTGAAGCTAGTCCAGCTGGCCTTTCTGGACATTAGCATATTACATATTAACTCTTGCTGTGGAGCGCTTAAATGCAAAAAAAAAAAAAGGAGGAGGATCTCATTTGAGGAGAGGGAAGTGCAAGTTCAGTCTGCAGGACCCACACTCATGGTCCATGTCCTTCCCTGAGCTATAGGTTACTATATACATATTGCATAGTCATATGCTCGGCAAGCAGTTGGTATGAGAGCTGCAGCTTCTTACTATGAGAGCACAGATTGCAAAACATTAATCACACCTTTTAAAACTGACAAACCGGACACGACAAAGACAACATATTTCCCATCTCCGCAAGCTGTCATCTTTCCTAAAAAAAACCAAAAAAAACCCCTCAAATTCAGCCTTATTTCAAAGTTACAGACGCTAAAAGAGGATCACAAAAACAACACTGGTTCGATCTGAGAATTTGCGGGGAAGTTTGTACCGCACAGAGCTCCTCGGGGGCCACATAATGCGACACAAGTCTGACCATATGGTCTCATAATCTGTGTGCTCAGTGTGGAAAACTATGATTAATTTGCTTTCAGTGAACGCCCGCAGCAAATGGACATTTTTCCTTGAGATGAACAAGTCTGAGAAAAAAAAAAAACAAAAAAACCCACAAATACTTTAATTAAATAACCCCTCATCAGGATAATAGTGCATGTTCTGTCTAATTTGATTAAAGATCTGATTCAAGAAGAGACTTGTTGTCGAGGTCTTGATGGGAGGCAATTACAGACGCAGACATGCTCGTCCAGAGTCAGCACATTGTCAAATTAATGAGATGATTCCTTGGAACAATGTGTGCGATTGGCGAACTATATTGAATTTCAGGGGTAGTGCTCAAACATCACTCTCATCACTCTCTCTGAAGAGAGTGAGGATAACAGAGATCAGAAGGAGGAGAAGGGGGATGAAGAGGATCAGGTTGAGAAGGGAGCCGTAAGCCCTCATCTCTCTCATCTCTTCATCCATATTTCAACAGAGGTCTAATGGGCTGACATGATCCCTTGTTACAAACAGAGGGAGAGAAAAAGACGACCGGGGGCTCGATAAGAGAAGGAAACAAGGGAAGGGGGCTTGATCGTGGCAGCAATTAAAGGACAATTCCACCGTGATATGAGGTTTTGCTCTTTTCTCTGCCATTTCCATCCATTTTTGGGCAATTTTGCCATTCCACTCAGGATTAATTCGAATTTTAGGATATTTAAATAGAAACACTCAGATTTTTTTTTAATTGAATATCAGTATTCAAAATGATCTTTACCAATGATGCACAAATTCTGATGATAAATGTGCCCTAAATGTCCGGAACATTTCAGTGTATATACACCATGACGCACATGTGAAAGATGCCTCTCGCTCGTACACAGGCTTGATTTGCCTGCTCTTCAAACCTCCCGGGTATGGCCTCAACATTTAGATTTTCTCTTCTCTTTCAAGCGTGCCGGTTTCTGTCAGGCAATCGATTTACCCCGTGATTGCTCGGGCTCCCTGAATGTATGCCTTCTAATTGCAGGCGTGGCGAGTGGATCCCAGAGCTTCACAGGTGTTTCATGAAAGGAGAAGAGACAAGCCGGGATGAGTGCGGCGGATGAATGAGGCGACGCAGAGCGAGGAGTGAGACAGACAGACAGACGGAGACAGACGCTAAGAACAAAAAGAATTATTAATAGGTTGTGATCCAGCTATTTGTTATGGTAATGTTCCAGCAGAAAGGTGAAGGTTTCTCTGTCTCTCTGTTTACTGCTCTTCATTCTGCATTGTGTGGTGTTGAAGCTGACTTGAATAGCACATTTTAATCTTGAATCTGAAGTGCATTACATCGCAAAGCAAAATATTTGAGCCTTGACCTCAGACTGCGTGCTGACGTCAGTTTTTATATGCGGACTGCAGTCATGTTGTGTTCATAAAACAGTACAACGTGGCTAACATCGATTCTGACTTTAACTTGTAGACTTTCCATTTTTCAGAATGTTTCCGTACTAATAAGGCTAATTGCTTGATTTGTCTGTCAATCAAGAAGTTCACAGTGATGTGTGTGTGTATATATATATATATATATATATATATATATATATATATATATATATATATATATATAAATAGCTTGTTGCAGATTTCCATAAGTAAAGCAAAGCCAACATGATCCTTCCACATCCAGGTTGAATCGCCAACAGACAATAAATAGTGGTTCTGACATTATGATGCCTATGTAATGTGTTGCAGAGATGCTAACCAGATAGCCCCGGCCCGAAAAATCAGCTACAGTCCCCTGGTCAGAACTGCTAGCTGCACGGCTAACTGTGCTAACCAGCTAAGGCAGCTATGTTAGCAGCAGCTGGTGGTTACTCTGATGATATGAAGCCGACAGCTGGACAATTCTTACATATTACACCTCTAACAAATTGTATTGCATATTACTTGAAATGAGTATGCATGTATGATAATGCAGGATTTCAGAATGAAGGGAAAAAGTTCCTGAGTTCCTTTTTTTCCCCTCATATTGATGTTTTTCCTCTTCAAGGCTAACACAACCCACGTACATGCTGCTTCACTGTACATACTCTATTGCAGGGTTGCAGAAACGCTATCTGGCATTCACTGCGTCCCACAAATGCACTATTGCAAATCAACAGAGGATGTTTGTGAGCCGTAGCCGACGCCAAAGGAAGAGGAAGTGCTACCGTGGCCTAAATTTTACCCCGGGCTCGGTGGAGCTGCTGTGACAGCTCCCACTTCTCAGCCCCTGCTCCCTCACCAGCCGCCAAACACCAAAGCCAGTCAGTCAGTCAGCTCCACCTCCCCATGTTTAAGGCACGAGGCACGCTGGCTCGGGGATACAGGGTGACTGACTGACTGACTGACAGCAGCACTGACTGACAGACTGAAGCCCTTCTGGTTGTGTTGGACTAAATCGCCTAAATCCAAGGAATATATAACACGAGCTCGACTACTGAAGCAAACTATCATCAAGCTCTGTCTTCTGTCCGTGGAGAATCTCCGCTGGTGTTTGAAGATCACTCTGAAGGTTACCGTGCTTTATTATATCATTATTAAAAGTGAGTGCCAGCCGTTATCAAATGGTCTTGCCAAATTCAAAGGGAACATTAAACATTAAAATCAAACTGACAGAGGAGAAAGAATCCTGCGCACACACACACACACACACACACACTCAAGTCCAGCCCCCGTTTCATTCGACCTTGCTTTCCTTCCAACCGTCCCTCTCTCCTCACTTTGAAGCTATGCGAGTGGTGACCTTCTGCCTTCTGTATCGCATTTGGTCTGTTTTGTTTGTTTTTTTTGTCCCGTCATTTATGTGGTTAAAAACTGAGAGATGGGCTTCTGAAAGATATCACCTCTATCGCCACAAGCGGTCATTTTCCAGCATATTTCTATCAGCCGGTTCACTTGATAAAATTCGGATTGCTTCCGACGCAGCGAGCGTGGAACAAACACTGCAGGGCCGGTGGTTAGCTGGCAGTGAGTGCTGAGCCCTGCAAGTCCACGTCCCGCTAAGTGGTTCTGCCCTCACTTGGCTCCGTTATATGTCTACAACTTTGTTTAGAACTTTTTTTTCTGAAGGGCTAAGAGGGCGAGCAAAGCACATCACCGAGGGCGCTGAGTCCACACCCCTTATTCTCTCACTGTCTCTTCTCCGGTCCTCCATTTTTCTTTTTTTTTGTCCTTATCAGACTGCTACAATATTAATCCACATGCGCTGCAAGACTGAAATGAAGCAGAAGAAGGGACTCAATAATGCATGGCACCTTTTCCGTATCGCTTACCTTCAGGTGAGGCTCTCACAAAATTAGGACGTTGAAATTACAAGCGAGCTTGGCTGGCTAATTGAAGTCCAACTTCACTTTTTCAACTGGCGGTGGGAAAGTTTAGCCGTGGTGCACTTGGCTGAAATAAGTTTGTCTTTATCTCCACTGTGTGTGTGTGTGTGTGTGTGTGTGTGTTTGAGTGCGAGTCTGAGTGTTTGGCCTGGTGGAAAAGTCTCTTGTAGGCACGTCAAGCGCAGCAGGAAAGCCAATGTTCCTGTCTTTATTAATTACCACCTGACACACACATACACTCGCTCGCACATGCACACACTCGCCTGGCACATACATACGTACCCGGACCTCCTTTTGAAAGCGCTCCACACAAAACGCGGTGAATTGCACTCGGATTCATGCTCACACCTGTCTCCAACAGCTTCTCCTCCTTTAGTTTTGCAGTAACTTAAGGACAGACACACACACACACACACACACACACACACACAGATAGAAGCAACAGGAAGCTGGTAATTCGTCCCCGTATCCCCTCTTGCGTTTGGGCTTACTCATGCTTGGTTAGGCCAGGAAGGGCACTGAAGAAGCAGATGAAGCAGAATGACGAGCCAAGCTGCTGGCCTCGACTGGAGGCGGCTGTCATGACCTGGTAAAAAAATAAATAAATAAATAAAAACATGATGCGGTAGACGGCATGACGCTACATGACAGGGCCGTCAAACGAGAGGGAGGATGGGGTGGGTCACTTTGTGTTGAGGCGCGGTGGGGTTATAAGGGCTCAGACGTAACAATATAAGACAGTGTAGATTAAATCAGAGGACAGAGTACATAACCATGGGTGAAAAAAAAAAAAAGTGTAATGGTGCATCAACGGGAGCATTTCTTGGTGCAAGCATTTATTTATTTATTTATTTTTTTTAGCACATTTTTAACTGATATACTTTTTAAAAAGCGATGGGGACAAAATTGGCAGTTTCAAAAAGGTGCAGGGGCCAATCATAACTAATCTTGGCGGTTCCGCGATTACCATAGTCAGCGAACAGCAATTTAAGGAATGATTGTTTATGGTTGCTCCTATCAGAACGTTAGCCACGCTGCATAAACTGGCACACACCGTGTCAGCAAGCAAACAGCCCACGTATTCTCAGCACGTTCCACTTGCTAGCTTTGCGTCGAGTTAGAATCTGTATATGTCGGGCTGTTCATGGGACAGTTATTATTGTAACGCCATGCCAATAATAGCACCCTACATTTAGGACATGCAGATAAAGTTGGCATCAGTAATCTAATTTGTGCTGGAACAACAAGAAGAGGGCTCGGGGTGGGACGGACCCACTACATGACACGCTGTACTGAAAGAGTTCATATCTGCTCCTCGTTTTCACCTCAGGGCCACGTAAGAGCATTTCCCTGTCGTCCCTCAGAACACGTCAAACATTTGTTTTGCTCTGCATTATGCATCAGCCTGGCGTAGCAACGGCGCCGGCTACCGTACGCGGCTCCCGGCTCACTTTGTGACGCTTCCAGGCTCTCTCCACAGCGCTGACCCGTGCTCTCATTTTCATCACCGCCATTTATCGGAGTAAAACGGCCATTCCCTCATTTTAATGTGCCTGATTATCGGCCTACTTGTGAAGGGCACAGTGTGAGCGCAGCTGCCAAGTCTCCCCCCCTGCCAGAATGCCAACTACAACAAAATGATTTAAAAAAAAAAAAAAAAAAGACACAGGGCAGGACACTCGCCAGTGAGTTTACCTACCAAACATTAAGACTAAACATTATGCAGTAGTACAATAACAGTGCGGTTGTTTTTTTTTTTACACCAGCAGTGAAGTCCGTGGAGCAGGTAGGGAACGACAGGCGGGGAGAAGGCGGACGCAGGATGCTCTCATGTCTCGCAGCCATCAAGGTGCCCTTGCGCAGGCATGTAAACCCAAGCGGCTGCGGCGGTGCTGCTCAGCACTTATCAGTACAAGAGTTTGTCTGTTACTGAGCGGCTTCCAAGTGTGAGCTGTCACAGCCCAGCAATGCTCGAAAAAAAAGCCTTGAGAAAACTTGAGAAGGGCCTACATCACGATTAATCCTTAAACTGAAGCATATTCAACTAAGAACTCTGCTATCCGATAAAACAAAGAGGAAATAACGCATCTGCAATAATTACTCCTCTGATGTCATTATCGACCTGTCTGATGCGAGAGGGACGGGACGAGCCAGGGGGAATTGCAAGATGTGACAGAACTATGTGCCAAGACGAGCGCACCCTTCGCAAACCATTTCAGTGATAATAGCAGGCTTAGTCTTTCATCTTATATTCCAACTTCAAAGATGGCAGCGGCGGAAAGAAGAAAAAAACAAAACAAAAAGAAAGAACCATTGGAAACCCACAAAACTGAAGAAAGGAACAAAGGAAAGCTTCTCCCCTTCTCCCATCATTCCATTTGTTTAAATAACAGCAATTTGTATCTTTTCTGCTCTTCCTCTCTCTCTGTTTTTTATTTTTTTTTTTTTTTTCCCTCTTCCTTTCGCACACACTCCTCTCTGGATGTGCGAAGGCTAAATCCTCCCTCGAGGAAATGTCAGAGTTCGTGGGGGGACAGCAGAGAGACAAGCCGTGCTCGTCTCAGTATCAAAGAAGGTTTCGACTTCAATGGGAAATGCAGAAAGGCAGTCGATCGCGGCGATTGTTAAGGTCTCATGAGGGGAAAATGACGTGGTGCAGGGGCAAGGCCAGAGACTCTGAAACCTGGGAATTAAAATAGGCACATGCACAGTTAAAAAATAAATAAATAAATAACGGTCTAAATTTCATAGGTAGTTGTCACATGATTTACTTGACAAAAAAAGAAAAAAAAAATAGCAGGCAGTGCCTACAAGCCACTGACACGGTAGCATAGCAATGCTCACCGTTAGCTAAAGCACAACCAAGGTCAGTCATTGCAGCTCAACTGGTTCCATTGATATTAATACAGCCTGGCAGTTACTGCACCATGTGGGATCACATCTCTGCAGGTTGGCAAGCTCAGGTATGTGCAAGCACAATATACACGAGCACACACACACACACACACACACACACACACACACTTGGACACAAGGACAATGGAGCAGATGACTGCATCCTCACACACATGTTCACACATCCCTTCATGTGCCGCACACAGAAAGAGGGAGATGCAACAGTATTATTAGAAGAAGCATATTTAAACCAACCAACCAACAAAAAAATACTAAAAATAACGTTTAGCCGTACCTTTTTAGCACACACACCATTTACCTGCTATTTACCACTCCACTACGTTGGTGCACAGAGTCACTAAAGACACACCAGTGATGGGATGTAACTAAATACATTTACTCAAGTACAATTTTGAGATACTTTACTTGACTACTTGAGTATTTCCATTTTCTACACCTCTATACATCTGCGTTTTAAAATAACTGATTTTGTCTGTCGCACTTGTCTCTTTTCCTTTTTACACCCCCTTCCATCTGCCTGACTTTGCTTTACAGACACCTGTAAGTTACTTGCAACTCAAAAATGAGAGGGATGGAGTGGAGATGCAAGAGAGGAAGAGATAAGAAACTGGGCAAGGGATGAAGAGAGGGAGTGGGAGAGCTGGGCGTCACTATAAATCACATCTGGCAGGGAAGCAGATTCAGCACATCTCCAGGAGTTACTCACACATCAGCAGCAAGTCTGACTTCTAATTAACGTCCCGCCAAAGAAAAATCTCCGTCCCTTGAATCCTTTTGTGTTTACTGTTTGGGTTGGTTTGGAATTCTTTCACATTCTAATGTGTTTGTTTTCATAGAGCTACTGGTACATCTGCAATCTGTGTCTGAGTATCTGATATGAATAAGGAATAATAATAATGAATTGTTGTTTGTTTGTTTAAAAAAAAAGTATAGACGAGTGATTGAAATGCTACCTACTTCATTTATATTGTCTAGCAAAATGATAACTTATGATTCAACTGGATGTTGTGCTTTCCAAAAGTGCTGAAGCGCAGAAAGGAATACGCAAGAAACCGAATCGGATCTTGCGTCGCTCACTTGTTGCGCTCGCCAAACAATCACCTACGATTTCCTTTACGTAAAATTATGGCATCCAAACTAACATTTCCAGTCTTGAAGTCTTTTACCCAGTTTAAATTCTAAGAACCGCAGTGAACTCGGGAACTTTCTCAGCCCCCGTATCCCAGCGCCTGCAGGTTTTCCTCACAAGCTACAAACAGCCCCAGTGACCTTCAGAAAGATGTAGAGCACCCTGGATGATGTCTGAGAGGCAAATTTTTTAAAAGCTGTGAGAGCACAGTAATAACTGAAGGCCACTCAGACGAGCATTTCAACATCTTCAGGAACTCAGAACTGGTTTTGGGTGATTGGATAGTGAGTGGACGCAGTTTCGTGTCCTTTGAATCGAACAGGAAAGCGCAATCGTTCGCTGGGTTGTTTCGATAAGATATCTAAATCTTATTATTCCCACACATCATCTTTTTCTCTTTTACTGTGCAATCAAGGCTGCTTTTGGTTTGATTGGTTCATGCTATTTTTGCACTGAAAACAGCAGACACACCGAGGTGAAATTACGAAATGAAACACATGCATGGACTGCGCATAGAACACCAGTGAAGTAAGTGTGGGGGTCTGGAAACCATTATCACAGGCACTCACACACCATACGAGGTCCAGTAGGCATGTTCCAATCAATGACTTATCGAAGCGCTAAATGATGTGCGGCCACGGCCGGCGGGGGCGTTAGGTTGGACAGAGTCGCGTTCGCGTGTCTCTTCAGCCGGCGCTGGTCATGATGACGAAGGGGCTCACATGGCGAAATATCCACATGACAGTCAAACAGCCCTGTTTAATATGTCAGCTGTGATGTACGGGGGGGGGAGGAAACGCAAAAAGAGGGACGAGGATGCAGAAGCGGGAGTGAGAGAATGTGTAAGCGAAACAGATGGAGTGGAAACAAATGTATAGTGATAACATCATTTAAACAGCGCTCGGCTCTCTGGGGGCCCTGGCTGCCTTTCACACTCGCTCTCGCACTAGTTTGACTGGGAAGGCGGCCAAAAGGATGGGCCAAAAAGGACACACACCCGCTCTCTCTCTCTCTCTCACTCTCTCTCTCTCTCTCACTCTCTCTCTCTCTCTCTCGCCCTCCCCCGCCAACAGACTAAATTGTACAGAATTGTGCTGTCAAGTCTCATTTGCGAGAGGAACGTCCCACTGGTTATTAGTCGGAGACGGCCCCGTGGTTTGGCGAGTTTCTGATGAATCATCTTGTTTCTGCGCGTGTAGGTTCAGATCATAATGTATGTGGCTCCCCCCCTCGCAGAATTACAAGAGCAAATGTGTGCCGAGGAAGCACTCTCGAAAGAGATGCGAGACGTTTTCTTTGGCTCGCACGTACAGCGCGCATTAACACACACCGAGCCGCGCAGAACTGACCCTGAACAGGAGCCGTAATCGAGGTGATCAGCGGGGCGATTACGTTGCAAATAACAAGATGTGACGTGTCAGCCATTTTTCCTCGAGCAAAAGTAAGGGCACGGGGTCAGCACACCGGAGCGAACTGTGTGTGAGACAAACACATTTCTGCTTTCAGCACAATATAGGGTCGAGGGTGGATCAGCCTGGCTGGAAGGTGCGAAACGGCCGCATTCCTTTTGTTTTTACTGCACGCACCGCCGCAACCTTATCCCTCCATTCACTCTTTTATTCTGCCCCTCTTTTTCTTTGTAGATCTCAGCTCCTCGGCCGTGTCGCGCTCCCTGTCGCTGCCAGCTCCTCTGTCGGCACGGGGGACGGGGGGTGTGAAGTGCCATGTGGCCGTTTCCCACACGCTCGGAGTCACCAGACAAGCAGGACTTTCACCGAGAAGCGTGTAACACATGCAGAGATTGACGCCATCTGCAGCAGCTTTGCGCCGGCTCCCTAAAGAGAATCCCTGGCAAGTAAGGATCTCGGGTGCGGTGACCGAGACGCGATCCCCAGCTGGCTTCCCAACCTACTTCACAAGCTCCGGCCAACTTGGCGCGACAGACACGGCCACGCGATGGCCAGAATAAACGTGGGCACTGTTTGTCTCCGTGAACCGTGGACGTGTTGAAACTTTTGTTTGTTTTTTTTAACGGTTCAACTTTTATCAGTGTTTTAGTTTTCAGTTTTATGTCGCGACAGATCTATTCTTCGCTCTCCGTAAGGGTTATGAAAACATCATGTCTCGTCTTGAAATACCTGCCGTGTTTGCCTGTTCCGTCGACAGTCACTGAAATTACCCAGTCTGGCGCCAAAGCGGTCTCAAATAGCGGCCTCCCAGCAGCCTCGCCAACTCACATACACATAATGTCGATGGGATACGTGCATGACGACCAAATGCAGCGAATCTGTCATTTGCAACAAAAAAAAACATTTTATTGCTGAGAAAATGGTATGTCTTTGCTCTTTTCCTCTCTCCTTGATGCACCATATTTACACGTATGTCACCTCATCTCCTCATTTATTTCTCCTCTTCTGTCTTTCTCTTCTATGCCTCTTTTTTTCCCCTCTCTTCTCTCCCTCCTCTCCCCTTGAACATTTTTTCCCTCTCTGAGCTGATATCTCTCGAGCTTGTTGCCGCTATGTCAGTGAACCGGGTGCTGATGCAGTTACATGACAGTCTAGAGTTTTAGAAGAAAACTACCAACTCAGCTACTTGGGGAGTGTGTGCATGTGTGTGTGTGTGTGTGTGTGTGTGTACGCGCGTGTGTGTGTGTGCGTAGAAGTTTAAAGCTGCTCTTTAATGACCTAAGCCTCGAGGCTCATTTGAGCTGCAGATACCAGCAGTCAACTAATGTCCAAACATCTGGGTGGTCACACATACACACACACACACACACACACACACACACACACACACACACGGGCTGAGCTTTTATCATTGGCCAGAGGAAGGGTTTTAGCATCCACCCTGACAGATGCCGCCCACACATCAACACACACACACACACACACACTCTCACACCACAGCTAGTGGAAAAACACCAGTGAAGGATTTAGGCTGAGTGTGATCCATATATGTGTAACATACATCTGACAGCTCGGATTATGTGTATATATGAGAGAGAGACTGTGTGTGTGTGTGTGTGTGTGTGTGTGTGTGCTTGCGTGTCTGAGACAGTGACAAAGCGGGGCCATTTCAGCGGGTCCCTAGTGGTCACCGACGCTTTTCTCTCTCTCTCTTTCTTTCGCCCCTCTCTCTGTTTTTCTTCTTTGCCTATCACCCCCAGGAGAGAGTGAGGGTCACCGGACGGAGGTCTGGGAGGAGGCGGAGGTCGGTGTTGAAGGTGTGGGCTGTGGACTTATCATTTTTCCAGCGGGTCAAGGTGCGGGAAGAATCACTCAATCAGCGAGGCGAGAAGTGAGTCCTCCCTACTGCGCGACACACACATCCACCTGCCTCCACAACACTTTAATGTAGATGAAGAAACATTTTTATCATTAAAAAAACGTTGGTTCGCAGGATATTTTTGGAAGTGGGCAGATATTTTGGTGATGCGGCGCAAATCCACGTTCTCCCCACTATTGCTGAATTAATTAGTATTTACAGTTATTCATATATCTGTCTCGTGTACTTTGCATTTCAAAAGATTTAGAGCAGACCTACCCTAAACCTGCAATGACCGATTTTCCAACATCTTCCCAACAAGCTTCCACCTTAACAATGACATTCGATTGTCTTCAGAGTTGACAGTGCCAGCGAACTGTTGCTCACCTGAACATCCAGCATTATCAATCATTTGTGGTCTCCGCCAGCCCCTGAGGGAAACGTCTGACTCTGAGCATGTAGTACTCGGTGGGTTCGCAGACCCTTTTTCTCAGACAGCCGCCGCCTGCTGCAACCAAACCGGCGGTATGAGAGTGGTGAGTACCTCAGTGTCTCTAGAGTATTTGTATTAGGAATCTTTCTTTATGTTCTCCGGCCAGCATCCTTTATCCAGCCTCTCTCCTCCTCCAGTGTGACCGGACACCAGATGCCCCCCCCCCCCCCGCACCTCTGCCACCGCCACTCAACCCCCTGACCGCCCAAGCCAGCCACATGCGTACGTCTCCACCCGCACAACAGCTCGCCACCTCTACCTGCTGGCGATTTCGTTTGGGATCAATAAATTCACCTTTCAAATGTGCTCTGTTTGCCGTTAACTTTTGGGTCCACCCGTCCTACTACAACCGTTAGGAGAATGCTTTTTCAAGGGAACCAGGGCGATGCTAACTTCCGGGGTTAGCCTCCAAAAATATGTCATCGCATCACACATTACAACGACATCAATCCATCTCATATCCTTTTGAGACCAGTCCTTTTTTCTGTAATGGGTATCTAAAGTCATTTATAACATCTTATGCAATCAATCCAGCATAAGCAGGAGATTGGGAGATACGCAGGAACCCAGGGCGTATTGCATTTCTTTTGCATCTGATGCGTCATTCGGTGTCCGATCCCCGTTGTTCGTCCGTTCGGGCGTCTCTGCACGCAGCTCTGGTCTAACTTCATTTAGCTCCTCTCCCCGTCCCTCAGACCCTCCGTCTTTTTTTGGCCCGATCTCAGTGCTACCCTGCCCTCCCTCCCACTCCCTGTCTCTCTCCAGTTCACTGTGGGAGAGGTCTGAAGTTGCAGTCACCAGAGCAATTAGAGACTTCATGTTCCTCCTCACTGTCAGGAGGAGGCAAGGATGCACACACACACACACACACACACACACACACACACACATATACACATGACACACACACGCACACATGCACGTACGCACCACCCGTCCTCTGCCGTCCTCGAGCGCTGACAGGCACTGGGCAAAAGTTCACTCTGCCACTGTGCTAACTATCTCCTCCTCAGTCTCTCTCTCTTTCCCTCCTTCACGCCGTCTCCTTCTCACACTCTGCCTTTTCAAGAAAAGTGCCAACTAGCAGTCCCTCGCTTCTTCCCCTCCCCTCTCTCTCTCTCTCTCCCTCTCTATCTCCAAGGGCTATCGTCCCCTCTCTTTCGTCTCCATCTTTTTTCTCTCTCCGTTTTATCTGTCTTTTCGGGGAGACGTTACAAGCATGTCCTTCAGTCCGTGTCTTGCCTCAGAGCCCCTCTCCGTCCCTCCCTGTGTATCTGAACAATAATTACCCCTTCTTATCCTCCGGCTCCATATTCCTCCTCCCTCCCCTCCTTTTCTCCTCATACTTTCATCTCTATGTTCTCGTCTCACGCTCATTTCCCCTCATTCTCAGTGTCACATGTGTTTGCAGTACATTTGTAGGCGTCCGCGCTGCCCGTTCGGCCAACTGCGTTTGCAGGGCGGAGTGTGTGCGCACGCAAAGTGCCGGGAAATCACCTGAAAATGAAAACTGCCAAACTTCATTCCAAATCTCCGAGCGGGTCCACTCCTCGGGCCCTCTCTCGCTCCACTCCAAATCAGTTTAACCGAGATGAGCATCAACTCACAATAAGCTTCCTCATCGTGTCATTATAAGATCCACACAATGGGCCTCTGCTCCACCCGCGTGCTCATCTTAGACTTTTCTCCAACTATTAAGGCAGTCGTGAAATGATTCTAATACCAGAGCGCCTCGAAGAAATTAAATTCCTCCATCTGTCAGCGCCGGGAAACTCGCTTTGATCTCTCTCAGGTGAGCACCGGCTCAGCCGTAAGCCCCCCGACTCGCTTCCTCCATCAGAGAGGCCTCGGAATGTAGTCTTTACGTCGCAGACACCGGCGGGCTTTGGTGGCCAGATGTGCGTCCCAGTGGTGGAGGAAGCATTCAGATAGTAAAAGTACTGAAACCACACTGTAATAATGCTCTGTTACAATTAGAAAGTCCTGCACTGCAAACGAGTACAAAAGTATTACTGGGAAAGTGTGCGGAAATGTTGAAACACAGCCACATTACGACCAATCATGATGTGTTCTCCAAAATGTTGCCGCATTTCTTGAAATGTTATGCAAATGACTGCATTTTAAACAGGTATTTGTGTATCAGAATGCATTTTTCCACTCATTTTTTGGTGTTTTGATGATTTTATTAGATATAGCAGCCTAGAGATTTAACAGGAAGCAGGATGAGAGAGTTGGAGGATGAGGCGCGAGTTCAAACCCTGAGGCCGCTGCAGCTAAGAGGAAGCTTGGTGCACGCTGTTATCAGCTGAGCTACTGGGTTGCCCCCAGAATACACCTTTTAAAAGCAGTCCCCCCCCCCCGCCCGACCTGATCGGGACACCGCGAATTGGTAACGTGACGCCGACGCCGCATATAGCCCCGACACAAAGACGGACGCTCAAAGGCGCTGAAGGGGCGTGTGATCTGCTGCCGTCCTTGATATTGTAATGAGCCTTCTTGGTCTGCTAATGTGCTCATGAGTAATCATTACTGAAGGGCAGACCTCAAAGACCGCACAGCGAGCGGGCAAACGGTTCCTGCCCAAACATACTGATGATCAATCAAAAAAAAAAAAAAAAGCAGAATATTCATAAACCTCCCCTCCGTGACTCACGCTCCCCTCACACTTCCTACAAAAACCTACAAAATGAGACTAAAACGGCAGACGAGGGCTCACGGTGGCTGTTTGTCCTCCTCTAGAAAGACATCCTGTTCTTTGGCTCGACCTCGCTCATCCACCTCTGCAGTCGACGGCAAAGTCAAGCTTCGTAATTACCCGAATTCATTCTATCACTTGAAGCAGTCTGCAAACTGCACACGCACTTTCAAAACTTGTTCAAATATTATGATTCATTTGGTTAGAGGCCTCCCCTCCCCTCCCCAAGTCCTGACTATCGCATTTTAGAATTAATCGCCTCCTATTTGCAATTAAATATATATGTGTATATAATGCTTTTTTCGGTGGACTGACATGACATTTAAGCACGTTGCAGAGTTTCCTATCCGCTGCTCTGATAGCGTTAGCCGAGGGCGAAGCATGGCCGAATGTATTCTGCAAAGACAAAATGTATTCTACAAAGTTAAGGACGCACTGTGAGCTGTCACATTTGATTTATTAGTAATTCTGTCTGCTGGCAGTTTAGCTTCCTACAAGACAAGGAAATGTGGAGTAGAATAATTATTGCTTTGCTTATCTGTAGCTGTCTTTACAGCTGCCTCTGGTAATAACCACTGAATTCATATTCCAGCTAATAACATGTAAGCTTTTGTTGCTTTTGTTCCAATCCCTCTGTTTCAAGGATGGCGCCACGCAGCGCTGCCCTTCTGTTCTGAAGGAGCAGAAGAGGCAGAACACCGAGTCGGACAAAATATTACATATTTTAGCACCAGACATGAACTTCTTTTCTGTCTCTCTCTCCAGGCTAAGCACCGGGCCCGTTCGACAATTTATTTCCATTCTGTTATTAATAAACTCCAGCATCACCTTAACCAGAAAAAATTTGGATTCACTTTTCGGTATAAATAATCCAGTACAGGCACGTACACGCCTTGCTCACGCTGAGCCAGTGCACCGCGCAGGAGACAAACTCGAAGTGATTAGTGGGGACGAGAAGATGTTCTTTTAAAAAAAGCACGACGTGAAACTGGGAGCAGATCTGCACACAGACTTTCCAAGGCCACAGAGGTTCAACCTGGATCACTTTGCTGAGTTTTAATGTCCACGTGCCACTTTAATAATCTGTTTATCATTCATTATTAAACACCTGCAGCCGCGAGACAGCAGCGGGAGCTGCGCTTGTGTCTGCAAGTGAAGAATTGTTATGCAATTTATTCATTATTTATTAACTGTAAGAAATTGCTTGGATGGGGGGGTACAGGAGGTTGGGCCGGCTGTCTTTATTTTGGTTTCTTTAAAAAGCCCTCTCAACCTTATTAATAATTTCTTTGGACCCTTCCTCACCCTTAGTTTAGAAAAAAAAAAAAAAAACTGCCTTAGCATTCGCTTAATGTCTCTACATAAAAATGTATTCACAGTACGGAAAATGGAACAAAAAGGTGAACATACAGCCAACATGTATTTATTAATACAGATATTCTAAAAAAAAACAAAAAACAAATATTGGTCACTGCACCCCAAATTACAGCATACATAAAAGGTATCATGTCATACGTCACTATCTATTCGATCAGATGGTGTTGTTGCCTGATATGCATGAAAGCTGATATCTGTCCGTCCGCCATAAATCAAAACCGGTCACATGATGCCGAATTGCAAGTCAAGTTCGGTGACAGACGTTTAAGACAGCTGTTTGAAAAGAACAGTTAAAGCATCATTACGTAGAAATTGGCACGTTGTGGGATTTAGTTTTACATAAACCTACACAATGTCACATAATGTTGCTTTAAATATCGCTTCCACCGACGTTGTCTCGCCTGCACATGCGATTAGGATTCTTGACTGAGGACCTGCAAAGGCCTGTTCCCTGACTTGACCTGACAGCTCGTCGGCCGCCATCGCCTTTTCAGGCTCATTATTGCGTTCACTCCGACTTCCTTCAATCACGTATCCAATTTTGGGGGGAAATTTTTCGAATCTGTTCCGGGGGAATTTTTTTTTTTTAGGAGGTCGGAAGCACAGAACAGACGAACCGCCAGTGCAGAATGACTCATACAATTTATATAGCACTTTGTGGATAATAGATGAGAAATAGCAAACTACAAAGCACTCACTTGGATAAAATGTACCCTGCAGTTAGTGGTGATGGAGCCATTAAATGACTTATTAAATTCTCTCAAGAGTCCCAGTTTGTGTAAAGCAATATATCTGAGTTGAGCTGACATAAAAAGGAAGACATGACTCTTTTATAAGTTTAAAAAAAAAAACAAAAAAAAACAAGGCGGCAGGAATGGGACGATGTCGGACAGAAAACAAAAAGAGAGAGGGAGAGAAAAAAACAATCTTACGTGAGTGTGTTCAAGTGTGCGCGCGTGCTTTTTTTTTTTTTCTGTTTGTGCACCTCTGACGTTTATCTGCGCAGTTTATCCAAAAGCAATCTGCCCTGCCGTTGCCGAGTTCAGACAAATAGGCGCTGCTGTCTAATGTACTGCTGCAACACACAGGGCAGCACACAACAGCGAATAAGACAGCGGCGACGCCATAGGTGCAGAATGTCAGCAAGCCATCTGAACGTGATTCTCCTCCACCAACGTGGCAATGAAAACTACTTATGGCTGCAATTCAACAGCACTGTCGATGTAATCCATAATACAGAAGCGGTGGATCATGAAAACACACACACACACACACACACACACACACTGAAGCATGTATAGATGCAAATGATAAATATGTAAACACACTGCAGGTCCGTGGAGAAGCTGGTGAAGAAGATTCCGTGGTGAATTTATATGACAACATATTAGTTGTCATTATGCGTTGTGCTGCTGGAGCACACCAGACCGTTTTTTTCTTTTTGTTTTTTTTTCTGGGAGGAAGCCATTTAGTCATGTTTAGTCTGCTACAACTGACTAATGTATGTAAACTTTATGAGCAGCAGTTACTTGGCATGCGAAACGAGCCCAACCGCACGCGCGTCCCCGTTCATTATTCAAAGAATCTTACGAGGAATGCTGGCGAGGCACATTTCATATACACTTAAAAGATTTGTTTTCAAAAAGCCTGATTTTCATTTTTGGGGGAAAAAAAATGTACAACGCGTGTTCAGGGAAATAAACAGAATGGGACGAGCGGGTAACATAACGCAGCATTACCCACGCCGTTTCAGTGTTCCTCTTTATCTTTAAGCATTTACATACTGCGAACTTCCAGCTGCCTCGGTGTAAAAAGGCACATGTTCGGTGCAACTGAACTACTATGAAAGAGTGATGCACGCAAAAGAGGTCACACAGAGTGTGTATGCACTGAGGCTTGGTACTACAGTAGTCATTAGAGTCACTTTAAGCCCTTCATCTCTTCTCCAATGCTCCCCTCTCATCTCCTCTTCCTCTCTCACACAGTACAGGCACTAATGGAGTTTGGACTGGACCCGAGGGAGAAGAGCGAGGGAGGATGGGAAGGAGAGGAAAGAAGTGAGAATGAGTGATGGGAGGGCGGGAATTATTAGAATCAGTATTGGCGCGAGCATTAACATTAGCAATGGGATTTATTTTGGAAGCGTAAGCATTAGTATTCTAATGAGTTTTTATTTATCCTTAACTGAGGTTTGTCTCGTTAATGTTTGCACCTCTTTTTTTAAAAAAGGAGACTCTCCCCGGGGTAAAAGGACAGCAGTTCATACTTGAAGCGGGGCCTCATTAAAATAAGTGTAACACTCGCATTATTGCACAAGATGAAGGCGTAAATGGAAATGTGGGGAAGAGACAACATCCCGAGGAAGGGAGAACTGATGCCTCGAAAGGAGTGATTTAATTCGTGAGCGAGAGCAAAATACAAAGAGGAGGGAATGACAGAAAACAGACGAGAGAACAAGCAACGGAACGAAGATGAATCAGAGAGTGTCGCCGTGAATTAAAGACAGCCCTTTTGATGTTCTTTAACAGAACGTCTGTCAAAACAAGCGGAACAACCATTCTGCATCTACACACACACACACACACACACACACACACGCACACACACACATCCGTCAAGTGGCACACCTCACAGCAAGTGTCATCACAAAAGAAAAGGCATCAATCTACCGCGTAGCCCTGCAGCAACTTCCCCGGCTAGAGTCTACGGAAAAAACAGAAGGGCAAGGAGCAAAAGTTGAGACAAAGAAAGAGAAACCCGCAGGAGGAGGGAGAGCAGGGAGGTGAGAGAGAGAGAGGCCGGGTGATGTGTCCCAGGTGTGCGCTCTATCCTCAGCAGTAGTTAAGAGCAAGGCTCGGCAACGCCTCAGCCATCCGTCACCATGGAGATAACAAGCTGTCAGGGCCGGAGAGGACCACGGGCCACAGAGGCCGGTCACTCCTGCTCGCACACCGCTGGAGCCAATCAGAGGGAGAAAAGGGGAGAGGGTGAGGTAATGTGAGGAGAGGGATGGATACTGGCATCAACTCTTCGGTGGTAAAAAGAGAAGGAGCTGATGGAAAGAAAAAAGGACGAGGAGAAAGGTGTGAGAGTGGCAGGGGGAAGCTCATTTCAGGGAGGGGAAGCAAAAAAACGACACAGAGAAGACGGTATTTGGAAAATATAGCGAGGCGTATGCAGCTGTAATGATGTTCAGACGTCGGGGGGGGAGACACGGAGGGGGAGACAACCGCCGGCGCCCAGAGCTATACATCAGTCAATGTTCTTCATCTAAACAACTCATATACACACGCCAGCACATTTCCCTTTCTGAAATGCTGCACGCTGGGAGTAATTACCCGGTGTTTTCACTTTAAAAAATTGCCCCTGCGTTGCAATTAGAACCCACACTTTGTGGGTCCGTGCAGAAACGATGCGGTCCGAGACACAACACCAATGTTCAACGGAGCGCAACACAATAGAAAACGCCTCTCTCGCACGCTGACAAAGCTAAAACACTCCGAAGCTGCAAGCCAAAAAAAAAAACAAAACAAAACAAAAAAAAAACGGACAAGCACACAAGACCCGATTTTTAAACAGGTGTTCTTTAAAACAAGCCGGTATATCACACTCATACGAATGTCTACTGGGGTGAGTAACTGTTGACAGGTGAGGTTTCACTGAATGCTGTTAATTGCGCTATCTGAGGCATAATGGAGTTCAAGTGACCCGACGCGTTCTCATCTCCATCCGCAGAATAAAGCGCTGATGAGGGATAATCGTCACTGCGAGGCTGAGACACAACGCAAAACACACGTCTTGAGCGTGGAATTATAGTATTTTCTCCCTCTCCCATACGATGGACTGACAGGATAAAAGCTGTGACCTGTATTTATCTGAAATCGCACTCTCAAAAGTCTCAGAAAATTTAATCGCTCAGAAAAAAAAGCACGTTCAGATGATGCACAGCGCTTGACTCAGTCAGTCAGTGCAATGCATATGGTGGCGCGTGCATGCAGCAGAATGCCACAGAAGGCAAATATGTGCCTTTCGACGCACCGTAATGAATCCATCAAAGGTGAGTGGGGCCGTGATGGGGCGAACATCTGATCTGCTATCAGCACTGACAGGGAGTAGCAGCTGCTGCAGCATCTCTCCGAGTGCGACGTGAAGCAGAGCGGAGAGCAGAGCTTCTTTGAATTGAGAGGACTAAATAAGTGTATGATGGAGAAGTGGAAAATGAGAATGAGGCTTAGCACGCGTCCTGCGTCTGGCATGTGAGCAAAGGGCGCGAAGGCGGGGAGAGGAGGCGACAATGGCGAAAATGAGCAAAGGGAGCAAAAAAGGAGACAAGCAAAGTTAGCTGTAACATGATGCGCATGAAATCAAACGTACCTCACATCAGCTATCAGCATCGAAATACTTGAAAGTGATTAATAGGGTGTATCAAAGGGCCAAGATGTAGGATTTCTTGTTAGAAATGTGCAGAAATGATCAACACAGTGTGAACAAACAGCAGCTCTGATATTCTGATGTCTATAACAAGGGTTGCAGAGATACCTACTGAAGTTAGCATGCTAACCAGCTATAGCCCCGACACATCCTGGTCCGAAGCGCTCACGCTAGCTGTGCGAACACTGAAACTCCCCTGGTCCTAGAGCTCCCAGTCCGAACCGCTAGCTGCACAGCTAACCGAGCTAAAGAGCTAAGGCAGCTACTGTGAGCTGCAGTTAGTGATTGCTCTGTTGACATGCTGCTCCCTATGTGTTTTGATTCTGAATTTTACAGCTGGCCATTTCTTACATATGGCACCTTTAAGGCATACATCAAAAAACTCTCTAATATGTGCGCAGCAATTCATGCAGGATAAACAGCAACCCCTTCCTTTTCCCTCATTTTAAATTCCAGAATACAGAATGCAACAATTTTTTTCCAAACTATTTGTGATGTCACAATTCATGCTCATTTTTGTTAATGAGCACATAGAAAGTTTACACTACCAGCACTGAATGTGAAAACAGCCTTCTACTGTCGAAAGCTGCACGTACGTCACTCTACAGAGTGAAGCTCAAACATTCGGCTGGCGGAGCAAGAACAAGGGCATATTTTTAAGTGTGTGTGTGTGTGTTTAAAATGAGTTTTGAAAACAATGAGAGATTAGGGTTTGTCTCTGCTGTATGGCACATATAGAGTGTGAATGTGCACTCTGCAGAGCAAGAACAATAGGGAGCGGGCGAAGAAGTGTGTGGGGTGCAATGTAGAGAGGTGCTCCAGGTGCTCTGCTGCAGGCAAGCGTGGGAGAGCATCGCTCTGTGTGTGTGTGTGTGTGTGTGTGTGTCACTGAATGCCTCTCACAGCTACTGTGTGGTGAACAGAATTATTGATCTGCAAAGAGATGGTGAAACATCCACTCATTGCCCCCTACACACACACACACGCACACATCTAGACAAAATCACAATCCACTTCAGATAAACTGCACCGAGTACAGGCCAAACACCGCTTGATGACAGTGAAATGAGTCTTATCTTGTCGTTGCATCACTGTGGTTCGGTAGAGCGCCGCGTAATCATCATCAAAGTATTCAAAAACAACACAAGAAAGGTGCTGCACTCATAACCGATCCAACACATCTATATATACAGTACTGTCTACTCCAGTGCGATCAATACACATACTCAAAGGGGTACAAATAGTTGTTCCAGAGCACCAAACATCACACACCAAACTCTTGCTCCAGTTCAAGTCCTACACACACACACACACACACACACACACACATATTATCCTAGTCCTACTGAAGTAAAGGCACAAAGCCTGTCAATATGCTGCCATCCCACACACACACAAGGTCACACAAACATACACAAACACACACTTGTTGTGCTGGGAAGGTTACTTTTAGGTTTCTATTTACCCTGTCCAAAATCTAATGGGTACTTCATCAAAGTAACATCACTTATTACATTTGATTACTTTTTGCTTACCTTAAAAACCAACAAAAAAAAAATAACTTTTTAAAATTTGAACTTAAACAAGGCTGTGTAAACCTCACAGTACTTGTGCAATATGTAATAATTTGCTGCCAGACAACCAGACTAACTCCTTCATGCTGCTTACTGTATTCTGTTTTTCAAATCATCCAAACAGCTTTGCTGACCTGTCGTCTGGACAAATGCTAAATGAAGTCATTTCTGCCCAGTTTATACAAAGCATACACGCAAAGCAACAGAATTGTTTTTGTCGAAAAATAACATATTCAGATGTAACGATGTGGTAATCAGCAATATTTTAATTAGAAATTGTAATCTCGTTCCATATTTTTTCCTCATTAAATTATGACAATTGCATTTATTTTGAAATTTCATTATGTTTAGTTATGTAATTGAAACCAGCTACTCCCCCAACAGTGTACACGTCAGCTAGCGTGAAAAATGTATTAACTATCAAAGTCACAATGAGCAACAGTAACCTTTTAGAAATCAGCTTGGTCTTTTCATCGCCACAAGTGTACATGTATGTGTGTGTGTGTGTGTGTGTGTGTGTGTGTGTGTGTGTGTGTGTTTGCGCGTGTGTTCCGAGCTGATTCCATGACTGTAAAATCACCTCAATCCCTCAAACCACCACACACACAATCCATTTCACCTTTCTCACACTCACTTTATATTCATCCAGCACCTTCTCTCTCTCTTACACGTGCGCGCACACACACACACACATACATACACACAGACAGGTGTCTCTGTTTTAACATGCTTACAGTGCAGCCACCCTGGGCATCCAGCAACCAGTGAGCTGCAATAGAAGTTAAGACGATGTGAAATAAGATTTGGATAGTGTGTGTGTGTGCAGTGTGTGCGTATGCGCAGGCATGTCTGTACCCCGTGGCGTGGGGCCAACTGAGAGTAGTGGAGCTGAGCCATTAGCAGGCAGTGTAAAATCCTTCTGAAACCTCTTTTCCTCCAAACATCAAAGATGGAGTCTGAAAGGCAAACAGAAAGTCTCTCCGTCCAGTTTTGTCCGTCTGACTGCCGACACTCTGCCTCTGTCTTCCTGATTTTCTGGTCACCCATTTGTCTGTCTGTGATACAGTTTCAATTCCCTGTACAGTTTTTTTTTTCTTCTTCTTCTTTTTTTTCAAACTCACAACTCACAAGGCATTGGTTTAATACTTTAAGAAAAAAGAACAGTCTCTGTGTTTACATTCAGACCTTTGCTCAAACTCAAATCATTAACACTGATTTCATTCCTTTTCTTTTTTCTTTTCATATTTCACTTGAATCTCTGTTGTTTTCAACACTGAGTTCCTCATTCCACAATCCTCAATTCTCACCAATCAACAACAGGTAAAGGTCTTAAAGGTGTTGCTGATTCTGGCGCCTCCTGTGGTAAAGAACTTAAACTGGAAGAAAGGTGCGACACATTCTGAATAGGATTTTTCCTTTTCAAATACAGCTGTTGGTATGATTCGTAGTGATGAGTTAACATATGATGGTGGAGCGAAGTCAGTTTCAAAAGTTTTAAAACCAGCAAATAACTTATTGTATTGTGTATTTGCATTACTGAATATATTGGGGACACAGTGTATGGATGTGTTATTGTTAAGTTCTCACTCCTGTTATTTCTTTTTCATTGGGACATTTTGGTTTCATAACAGGAAAATGGTGTGAGCCAAGAGCACATGCAGTCAAAACGTAATAGTTTGACTCTGTATAATTATGTACACTCACACTAAGTTTCAGTTTTGTTGCAATTAAATCCCTTTGAACACACAAGCTGCAGTCTACATCTCTCTCCAACATAAATTGGCGTCACGAACAGGATTGGACAAAATTTGATCAGAGGTAGTATCTTTAGTAAAAAATATGAATAGCTGTGAGTGCATGTATACTGAATAGTATCTAATGTCCTAAATTCTTGCCACTTCTACTTAATCACTTATTGCAGTTTAGGGAGTGGTGTGAAGCCAAGTGATTAGTCGATAATATAAAATATAACTACTGCCAAACAAAGTATCTTCATCAAACTATTCAGGCAGTTGTTATGAGAGAGAGAGTAATCCTGCAGTCTTAAAGAAGCCAAAGTATATCTGGCACCACACGCTTTGGATAAACATTGCATTAAATATTACATATTTCAATCCTTCGTTAGTAACTGGATTTAAAATGTGCATCTTTTTGTTTTGCTGTTAAATCAAAAAAAGAAACAAAAAATCTCAATTCCCATTTGAAATTAGCATGCCGGGTTTGGAAAACCTTGGTTGCAATTAGTTTTATTTTAGGAACAGTTGTAAAATGGATGGATGTGATTATTATGATATATTGTTGGAAAAGTCATAAGTTCTTGCTATGTGTCCCATCATATATTTATTAGTTACACTGTGTTTGTTTTGCTTTTGCGTGTCAGGCCTTAAGAGACATAGACACAAATACTGTGGGAGAGAAAGAGATTGATTTTAAAGGGGATATTTTGTGCTTATTTTCAGGTTCATTGTTTTATTTTTGGATTATTGATTAGAAAAGGCTTACATGATTTAGTGCTCAAAAAACACATCCGTTTTCTCATACTGTAAGGCGTCCCCCTCTGTCCAAAATGCTCAGTTTTAGCTCCTGTCTCTTTAAGGCCCCGCCTCCTAAACACAGAGTCTGCTGTGATTGGTCAGCTCATACACGCCTGAGCCAGCACCACTAACAACAACAGAGCACCTGCGCTAAATCCATTTTTGCATGGCAAACTGGCCATATTGGCCAATTTATCTGAATGTGAGACTTGCGAAATGTCAAGAAGTCACTTCAGTATTAAAGGAGACTTCTGAGAAGCCTTTCAGGAGCAGTGTTTTGACCTTTTGTTCAGTTAAAACTCTTTTACATGCACAAGAAACTGACACAAAATCCTGAATAAAAGAACAAGAAACTAAAAAGCATAACGGAGCAGAGCACTTTCACCGTTTGTGCAGGATGCATTACCTGCATCATATTTTGAAGAAACATTTAAAGTACAAAAACATCCTTCAAAATAAATGCACTACCAGCTTAACAGCAGTGAATGGAAAAGTGCCAGAAAAGCTCGAGAGACCGGTTGCCCTGACGGCTCAGCTGTTCCTTACACATGACAATAATAAGTCACGTGTTCAGACAGCTCTGAACCGACCGACTGACCAAGCAAATATCACACCGCCATCGCAATCCTCCGAGCCCTGCACTCCGACTAGTGGGAGTAAGTAGGGCCATAGTCATATTTTACTTGCGATGTACACACACACATTCACACACAGTCCTGCAGCAGCCAGCCCAGTGTGGTCCTGTCGGTCCCTAATGTGAAAGGATCATCCTTAGTCCCACCGCGACTGTCAGTGCAGTTCGCAAACAGACAATTGCTTGTTCTGGGCGCAAAGTAAAACCACACACACACACACACACACACACACATTCCATTGTTCAAGCAGTGCAATGCTGATCACTGCAGTTGGAGTCGTATGAGGATGTCAAACACACTTACTTTGAGAAGATTCAGGAATGTCTGCTGTACTGCAAATCCGCAAGATAAAGGGGTGAGGGTGGATGGGAGGGTGGTCGGAGTCAAGATGGATGAAGACGTTTCAAAGGAACGCAAATCAGACAATAGACAGAAGATATCACAAAGGAGATAAATTGTGACTCTGCGAGAGTGGGTGAAGGATTAGCAGCGACAAAAGGCTCTTAAAAAAAAAGAGGGACAGGATACAGAGGGGAGGGAAGCACTGGTGTTGGATGAGCAGATGAAAGGGTGGAGGAGTGAGAGGGACTGAACGCTGCATGAACAGTGTGGCAATGAACAGCAGAGGCTAAAGATGTGGTTAACAGCGGCAGGTGCAGACGGTTAAAACAGACACCGTGTAAAGTGCACCGCTGCACGAGGACAGCTTCATCTTTCAAACTGAACGTGAGGTTCGAGGTGAAATGCAGACAGGTGAACAATTAGCGGCTGATGGAGGTTTGGGGATGAAGATTATCTTCCAGGTTAAGAGGGCCAGTTCCGGCAAATTAAAGGATATGGGCTGGAGACCATCCGGATGCACCAGTTGCGAGGACAGGTGGTCTGCTTCAGGCAGAAGAAGACCACGGGCGCCAGCTCTGGGAAGGGCACCACGAGGGTGCTCAGGTCACTGCCGATACTGACATCATCACCCGGACCCACCTCCTCGATGATGTCGTCAGCATGCGCCGAACCGTAGTCCTCGCTCTGCCCTGGCCCTGCTGAGGAAATGCTCCCCAGCGGCACAGGACACTCCTCGCTCGTCATGGCAACCCAGCCGAAATCTGCAAGACAACAGGCGATGACAGCGGGATTAGAGGAATTAAATGATTATCACGTTCGTTTGACACGTCGCAGATCTCTGAAAGACTTTGGACGTGAGGAAAAAATGCTCTGATTGAATTAACATGCGGTTTTTGGCACTGCAGGAAATAGATATCAGCTGAATGCATTTACTCCCTGGAAGTTTGATCAGAGAAGCCGGAATTTGCCTCTGCAGTCGCTCCCTTGGACCGCTAAACCACCCTGTGTCATAACATCGCCTCACAGCTCACAGATATTTAATGCTTGTCGTTTTCCAGACCCCCCCATCAGTCTCTTGCCGTGTCTTCGCCCCGCGAGAGCAAATTCTCTCCTCGTGAACTTCCTTGTCTGCATAACAGAATGCGTGGCTTATGGATAACAATCACCTCTCACAATCAGGCAAGCGCAGAGGGGCACTACAGCGGAGAGTAAATCAATGTCAACAGTCATTGCACATTCATTGACGATTCATTTAGGCCCATCGCGGTGTTGTGGGAGAGGAAATGGCTCTTCCATCTCCAACCACTTAACTCATGAATGGATTCACTTTCATCTGTGAATATAGCTTACATAAACACCCACTTCTACACGCAGATTTGAATGCTTTTTGCATGTTTCAGTACACAACTGCTATTGCACAAATTGATATTACGTTGTCATCAAGGTGTGATATCTTATTGTCTTAGATTTTGGATATTCTTATATCATGATATAGTGTTTAAAGACTTATTTATTTGTCATTTAACAAATAACAGACTTGTTTGAGCCCTTTGTTTAGCGCTAAAGCAAAGGAACTGTCTTGGGCATAACTGGCATAATAGTTGTAATTTTCTGGATTTTCCAGGCTGTTCAACCTGTTCTAATACAATCCATTGGTCATTATATCCACATTACTCTCTTTGTGTTAAAGGATTACATCACCAACAGCAGATCAGTGACCTATTTTCCATAACCTGGAGCCTACATTACCCACAATGCAATTTAGCATTGACATCACTTGAGGTAATTTTAAGATTACCGTAAAAAGTTTTTTTGTTTTTTTTTTACCAGATTATGCTGTTCCCCATTTCCAACAAACTTGGGTGACATTTTTCTTCATACTCCCAATAACTAGGGGCACAGTGCTAGTAACTGCTAACCACTGCCACTTGTACTTTGTTTATACCTACATGACTGCAGTTACTGTTAGCTTGTTAGCTCAGTTAGTCATGCAGCTAGTCAGACTTCCAGGTGAGCGGAACCACTTGGAGAAAGAGGTGTTTTCAGGCCCGGGGGCTAGCTGCTGAGCATGCTAACCTCATTATCTCTGCCACACAGTACCAACACGTCTGACATAGCTTCAGTGCTGCGATTTCTTCACATTGTGTTGATAATTCTAGTTAATCTTTGAATGTGCTAAACTAAAACGCTGGCATATTTTACCTTTAAGGCCAACATTAATTCAGTGTGCAATTTCACACAGTGCACCAGCTCGTGTAAAAATACTGCAGAGTCTCTGTTTGGAAAAGGAGTGTTGGCGTGTCTCATCGCTGGCAAGGAGTACCACGTGTTATTTTAAGGATTCAAAGACAAATGAGGAACAATATAAGAGGAGCGCAGAGCGGCCCAAAAAACTCTTGTTCTCTTTTTGGCTCATCCGGTGTTTACGTGCAACCAACTGATTGGCAGCCGGCGGATAAGTGAAGGCATTATACTGGACCGTACTATACTGGACTGCTGCTAGTACCCTTGCTCTTAACTAGCCACCAAAGGGGGCGGCCAGGAAGAGGCAAGGAGCCAAGGAGAGGCAGGACATGTGCAGAGCCGGACATACGGTGGGCACAATCTTGCACACATATAGTACACACACACACACACACACACACACACACACGATTATTTCAAGCTGCGTGATCATGTGTGAATGTTTATCTTTAGTCAGAAATGAATGTGCTGTTGGCATATGTGTGTCTTCGCAAGCAAACATAAGCAGATAACTTCAAACATACATGCGTAGGTGTGATTCCCTTCATGTGCGCGTGCCAGCAAATGTGTTTGTTTGCAGTAAATCCGACAGTAGGATTAAGTGCCAGTGGGGGAGCAGACTTTGTTTGTATAGGATAATGATATTAAAGGCTATTCATTACAAGCTAAGAAAATAGGACAGCGGTGATTTAGAAGCCGGGATCTCACACAGCCCCGTGATAATCTTCTGTAAGATGCTGAAGCCGGGTGGAGATACCAGAAACATTAGAAAGAGGGGAAAGTCACGCGCCGCCCCTCAGCGACACACGAGCCTCTGCCTAATAATCATCATGTTATTCTACCTGTGCATCCGTTTATTATCCCGGCGCATACGAGTATGTGCCATCTCTCAAAACGGTCCATTGTTTCTGTCTTTCCAAATAAATAAATAAATAAACAACAGCCTTTAAAATTAGCTTTACCATGGCAACAGCTGCTTCCTGTGGAGGCAGGAAGTTTATTCTTACTCTGCTGTGTTTTATTTCCCATGACAAAGCTTCTTAGAGAGACCCTGCAGCTATTACCAGCGACTACAATTAAGCAGGAGACAGCTTAGCAGGAACGGTTGGACGAGGGTGTTGTGTGTGTGTGTGTGTGTGTGTGTGTGTGTGTGTGTGTGTGTGTGTGTGTGTGTAGTGGGGGGAAAAAAAACTGCATTACTCTCAAATTTGTTTTGCATGTTTAACTTTTTTCTGCACCATAAAATCGCTGCTCCTTTACTCCGACTGTCTTTTCACAGTGTCCCTTCGCTTCCTCTCAAGCATGCTTTCCGATGACGATTGATGAATGCGCGTGTGTGTGTGTGTGAAAAGCAGAGAAAAAAAGCGAGAAAGAGAGAGACTGCGCACGAGGCCTGCTTCGCTGCTGTGTTGTGACGCACGCACGTACGCACGCGCACGCTAAGCAAATTCACACTTCCTCAACATACACACTCTCACACATTAACACCCTTAATTGGGATAGCGGATATACAGTCACCCATTTAGCTGCACCATGAGCTAAAGGCTGTGATGAGCCATGGAAAAACTTGCTTTCCCCCTCCCACACACACTCACTGCGACAGTCTGAGACAGACACAGGAAGAGGTTGGATGGAAAACAACAACGCAAAAAAAAACAAAAAAAAAAACATACTGTGGATCCACGAGGGGTTTGGGCAACACACTCCTCATTTCAAGGCGTTTCTTATTGCCAATTTGAATATAAGACACACACAAAAAAAAAGCAGCGAAGAGCTGTATTTTCAGCCCTCGCTGGGGTGTTCACACTGAGATCAGAAATCTGATGTATGATACCCGAGGGGGAACAAGCAATGAATCTCAGTGAGTCACCGAATGAGCTCAAAAGTGAAGGCTCGAGATGAGGAATCGGAAGCCAAAGACTAACCGTCATGTGAGCTTCCAGTGTTCTTCATTGATTTCTTAAATTACAGAGAACTTTCGCTGTGTGAAGTAAATGAAAAGTGTAAAGAGGAACGTTCTGCATTCGTGCTCCATGCATGACATCGCAGATGCACCTCATGTACCTTTAAAGAGGACATTTTGAGATTTTAGCAGAAGGAAAAGCACAGGTGTGAAAGGGACCCTGAATCTCATTTGGCTGCTTCAGTTTCAAGGTCCTGGTATTGTGCACGGAGGCTCGCAGTCACACTGTAAGGGCTTTGCTATTCCAGCAGACAAACTAATGAGGATGCACACACCTGCTGCCGCAGGTGGGTGGAAAACTCAGTGCCAGAGTTGGACAGGTGACTTGCAAAATATATAACATTTCACTAGTTATTAAGATGTGTGAGTTAGTTCCCTCAGAAGTATGACTAGGCATTTTGAACTGGCTTTGGATTAACCTGGTCTGCATTGACTAAAACACTGTGTTCAGCTGGGCTTAAAAAAGGCAACTGAATGAACTCGATTCGACTGACCAGGCAGAACACATCGGCCTTCCAAACTGGGGGCGCTTGTTTTACTCCACGGGCTGTCCTGGGGTGAAAACTAAACAGAAAAAGATGGAGAGACATCCACGCTGTTGGCAGTAACATAACACAATAAAACAAAAAAAACAAAAAAAACAAAAAAACAAAACATACCCACGAGCACCGGGCAGGAAGAATAGAATTGGTTTTGTTGGCAGACACTGAGCGATCAAACATTCACATTCATTTTATGAAAAAAGTCCCTTTACTTTCTTCTTCTCCTTTAAAAATAATATAAATTGTTGAGGGATGGGCATAAACGAGGATTTCATGACACCTTCAAAAGTACAGAGTCACCTCTTTTTTCTGCCTCTTTTGCTTACAGTGCTGGCAAATCAGAATGAATCCCTCTCTGCTGTGGTGTTCGTTAAATGAAGTGAGGGACTGAGGGACAAAAGTTAAAACATTCATATCATTATGAGCGCCTTTGAACAAGCCTAAATAGGATGTAAGCGACCAGGTGGGTCTAAACTTCAGGTGATTATGTGTTATTTGACAAAGCAACAGTAACACTATCACCACAAATCCCAATTGAAAAGCGTTATATTTACCCTGTCACTGCTGAAGGTAATATATTACTGTACTGTGTTACCTCTAACTCCGTCCACTGCTATATTGCCATGATATTTAATATATGGGCATTATCAGTGTTTAAGAAGACATGTGGTTGCATGTGTGCATTGTTATGTAAAGGTTGTAATCTCTGTAATCTCCAGTGGCTCACATCTATCCAGTTATTTGTTGTGCAACCAACATGCACCATCTACCTGTTAGGCTTTTCTGCTCTGCCAGCATCATACTCATTAAATAGGAAGAAGGTTTTCAGATCAGCAACAACAGGTCCATAAATCTTTGCATAACAAGGGATGCTCCGTTTTTAATCTTTATCTAAACGGGCGCTCTCGCTGAGATTAAGATCTCTCTTTTCAAGACAGACCTGAGGGCAAGAAGCAAAAGCAAACAGAAACAAAATAACTTCACAATAAACAAAGGATTAATAATATAAAACAAAAATAATTTTTTAAAAAAAACGTTTCCTGCATCATTAAAAAAAAACCCAAAAAACAAACATCAGCGTGCAAAGCTTTAAAATCTCAGAGGGAGCGTAAGACTCCAGCAGTTCAAAGTTAATTCTGTTTATTAGAGCATAGTACGTGAGCCCAGTTCTGCCAGCAGGAGTGTGTACATGAGGGATATCTAAGATTACATAATTACTGTGCTTAAGTTATAAGATTTAAATGAGGGAAGAGATATAAGATGGTTTGGTAACTTCCACAGCAGAGTTTCATGAATGTTAAACATGAGAAGACTGTTTGAAGCGTAGTGCACAACGATACGGAAAGTTTAACTGTTGACGGGACAGCGTGACAATACAGAATACAGAATATCTCCATAGTCAAGGACAGAATATAAACGTTGACTGCACAACACTTTTAAAGTTGGAAGTGGATACACACCCTTTAATTCTGTACAAGAAGCTGGATTTTTACATTTTTGCAATAAATAGTCAATAAACTGTGTTGACAATGTGCATCCATTGACACTATGTGTGTGACTGAAGCCAGTTGTGTAGCTGTGCCAGGCAGCCCACATGTACTTCTCAAGGATTCGGGACGTCTGGGAATAAAGTGATACTGTATTTGACACATTGCAGCACATAATCCTCAGTTTCTACTGGGAAAAGTTATTAAAAAGAGCCTCCCTGTAATGTTGCATTATGAGTTTTAGAAGTTATAAAGATTGGTGCTGAAAGTTGTCGGAGAAGATGAGCTAGGTTTTTTTTCTTTTTCCTCAGCAAAAAAATAAAGCTAGGTTGGAAGTGAGTCTGTGTGTGTGTGTGTGTGTGTGTGTGTGTGTGTGTGTGTGTGTGTGTGTGTGTGTGTGTGCACGTGTGTGTGCGTGCGTGCATGTCAGGTGATTTGGGACAATGCTGAGCCCAGCACAGCACTCACTGACAGCCAGGGATCTGACTGTCACGCCAACTTAACACAGCAGTGCCTCGTCTTAGCATTTCTTTAAATTCTTTCTCTCGTGGTGTCAAAACACAGCGAGGGAAACAATATTATCGCCCGAGAACACTCGCACGCGTGCGCACGCGGTGCCGTGCGGCTGGGCCGCAAAATGAGCAAGGCAACGCTGAGCATATGAGGAAGACGCGGGGCAGATCCCTGGTGGTTGTCTCAGATGTGTGTGTGTGTGTGTGTGTGTGTGTGTGTGTGTGTGTGTGTGTGTGTGTGTGTCGGAGGAAACATAATGCACCGTTGGACCATGCAGACAGTCGCTAATGCCATCAGAATCACTTCAGGGCAGGGTGTCCCTCGAGAACTTAGGCTGCACACCCCATGCACAAAGACAACACACACACACACACACCTGTCTCATCAGCTGTGTCAGGCAATGTTTCATTCGGTGACCTGAGACAAACCAGTTTTGACACCTATCGCCGAGTGTTCAAAACAACACACTACTTTGTTACTGAGACCATCAGTATATTCAATGAGAGAGTGTAATGTATTTATGAACCAGCCAGTGACCGAGGGAGCTGACGCTGAGTAAGATGGCTGGCTTCTTGACAGCACCATAAAATAGGGTTTCTAATATGTGATAAATGTGACTCTCGCAGAGCGGAGAGGAACATAATTCCCGCTCGGCATCTTTACCTTGCCAAGTAAACTAAATATGTCTAGTTTAATGCCATTGTAATATTTAAATATGTCAGCACAAATGGACTTTAGAGGATGATAAAGCGCCTTTATTGCACTATCTCAAGCGGTCTGATAAACTTTACAGGACAGCTCGAAATATTCACTGCCCCGCGGTTGAAGTTCATCGTTTATTCTAAATGACTATTTTCTGTCTTTTCAGCTACGTCACTTATATATCTTGCAGCATTATACAAGTCTGGCAGGCACAACAAAATAGGGACCCACAGGCTTTGTTCATCACTGAAGTCAGACCCTCCCTCCCTCAAGAAAGAGAGAGAGAGAGAGAGACGGACGGACGTACAGAAAGAGAGAGCAGCGACGGTTGAGTGTGCTAGAGTGTGAATGAAGAGAGGGAGCGGTGTTAGTGATCAGATTAACCAAAATGTTGGTTGGTCTAATGGTCTAAAGCACAAGTAAACAGGCCTGAACCTCGACTCAGCCCTGCTCTCTGCCTTTCTGCTCTGCTGTGCTCTGTGTGCACGCATCCCGGCCCCGCCCTCGGTCAAACAGACACACAGTCCTGCAACTCACGACATAGGCAGAGCAGAGGAGGGAGGCAGACGGTGATATAACCTGGTGGCTACAGTTTAACACAGTCTGGACCATATTTTGTGGTTGAGTCTGTACACACAGCATTTTGGGGAAACCCAGCATATAATACCGTTGAGAGGACATAAAGTCGAGGCGGCGGGAAAGCGAGGCTAAATCAGTACATCTGCCTGACTCGGCCATTGTTGCTGGAGCCGGGCACCTGCTATTCCTCCACCCCTAAAAAAGTAAACGAGGCGGAGAGCATGCTGCTGCATCAACTCTATCTGTGACAGGCTGTCAGAGGGCAGCAGGCATGGCTTCAGTCGTTTAAAAGCGTTGCGGTTTTGTCAGATTTTGGCTACAGTCTGAGTGTGACAGACAGCATCAACACCACAGACATCAGATGTCAGCGTCGATTCGCTGGTGATTTTGAGCGACAAATAAGAGGGCAATTATTAAAAGATACCAAGACAAAGGTTTGCTTTAAAGTGCTTTAGATAAATCCAGTGGCTTTTGTTTGAAAACTACAGTGAGTGAGCGAAGAAGAGCGCGCCGAAATCCTCTCAGGTCGGAAAATCAGGTCGTCTTTAATTGACAAGCTGCCAATGAGACTCGGCAATCAACTGCCTTTCCTCAGAACTGCTTTATGCACCTTTAAACCCAGTAACTGCAGTGGTATTTGGCATATTCCTCATTCTTTGCTTGGCAGTTTAAATTCCAATCCTAATGTGGGTTAAAGTATCCACGACCACAGCAGCATTGGTTTGTTAACATGCAGCCGCAGCCAAACACTTAAAGGTGTTTCAGTTGGTGGGTGACAGATGGGTGTCAGGCCCATCTCCTGCTTTGTTTCTGTCACGGTCCTGGCCATGCCTTCAGTTATTTCCCTTGTGTTCCCCTCTTCCCCCGTGTCTCCCGGGCTTTGCTCAGACAATCAGACTTGTTTCTCAAAGCAGATCTCTAAGACAGACCGTGCTCACTGCTGTTTGCTGGCGAAAACAGCACAACGTTCCAATGCGGAAGCATAGAGATGGAGACGAGAATCCTGGAGCAGAATTCCTCTTATGCACCAGACAAAACACTGCTCATGACAGCATGGATTCTGCTCAGAGGCTCTGACGCGTTTCCCCTCAGTCTGGATTTGACTTTGTCGTTGTTTGTTGCGTCGAGAGTGACTCAGAAGACACTTGGATATTCACTTGGAATCACATTTCAAACCACCTCCAAACGTGGCTTGGATCCAGTTTGGCTAAAAACTGCATTTCTTGTCTTTTTTTTTTTTTTTTTTTTTTGGGTGGCAAGACTTTCTAAAAACAATCTTGATACAGTCTGGATATGTCCAAAAAAATGCAACTGGGCTGGATGCCTGAACAAGGCCTCATTTTCCTCCGTGTGTGTGTGTGTGTGTGTGTGTGTGTGTGTGTGTGTGTGTGTGTGTGTGTGTGTGTGTGTGTGTGGTGGGCGTTGCTTTCTTCCTGGCACTCTCCCGGCTCCCTCCTGATTGCAGCCCCTTCGCTTCACCTGCTCAGCCTGCACATCTGCCTTCCATCAGCTCATCATCTAAACATCGTTCCTACCCTCCATCCTCTTGTCATCCGATCGCTGTTTCAGCCCTCCCCAGTTTAACAATAAGTAATGCATGTTTTGATTCCAAGTTTGTACTAATTGCCTCTCCTTGTGCCCGGGATCATTCCTTATCTTGCCTGCCTGCCTGCTCGCTCGGCGGCCTACCTGCCAATCTGCCTGTCGTTTCTTGCCTGCCCACGCCGTTCACCGCCGCTTCTCAACTCCCAGCCGTCCTCTTCAAATAAAACCTTCCTAAACCTCAGCTTATCTCCCGTGTCTCTCTGCGTTTGGGTTTCTCTCTGAACACCACAAGACTTCGGGCAGTATTACCCTGACTCAACAGAATAACCAGATTGGCCCAGACATTTGTTATGGATCACAGAGCAGCCGAGTGGGCAGATTTACCCCTAATAGCCATATGCTCCGGGAAAAATACCACTTCATCGGCCCTCACTGAAATCAAAGTACGCCAAGATGTCTAAAATATAAAAGTGTTTATTATGAATATATACTGTAGTTAAAATCTGTAATAAACATGCATCATTATCACCAGGCTGCCGAAATTTCAGGATGCATTAAGGCATTTATTTATATGATCGCTGCGTTAAAATGACACATGGTTGAGCGCTGACTGTCAGCGCTGTCGCCTCGGAGAATCAACGCCCAATTCAATGCACCCGCCGGCTGTTTCGAGCTCATAGCAAATATAACTGAAACTATCCCACATCATAGAAAACCTCTCGAAGATGCTCCTGGCAGAGAAATTGACAGAAGCCAATGCCGTCCAGTGCAAGAGTGAACTGAGCTAGATGAGTTCCCAGCACACGTGAAAAAAAGCTAATTATTCTTTAAATGAATGTAATTACAGGTGTTATTGATGACGTTCAGCCGCTAAATATGTCATTCCATCTCCCCCTTTCATTGCATTGGCAGTGGCCAGCTTGTGCACTACCTAAAGATGCTAACACTAGCTGACGTTACGTTCATACGTGGAAAAAATGTGGACAATCCCCTCTGAAAATGACAAATTCACGTGGGACATTATGTTCGAACTTTTTGTTCACACATGGAAATAATCATGACATTGGAAAAATATTGTATTTTTACATGTGAAAAAGCAAAGTTCACACATGAGCTCCCGCTAAGGGAATTCAGATGAGTCAAACATTTAGCAACAGAGAGAGCTGTTCGTGTCTTTTCTCTCGAAAAAGTCAGGATGCACTGTTCGTCCAATGAGCCCTCGTGCTTTCATGTGTCGACAGAGCGCAAACATCCTGTCGGTCGGGGCAAACTTTTTGCGAGTTTTTAACGGAACTGACGGCTCCACCAGCTCCGACTGTGTTGTCAAATGCAGAGTTTTTTAGTCTTCACAGCAATTAGGTTTATGATCTGAGCAACGGATGAAAGATGGGATTCCACTTTAATCTCGCATCTTCCCTTTGGAATTTTAAATTCCCAGCTTCCATTTCAGTTTTCTTAATCTGTCTCGACTTCTACCCATCCTCTCCCTCCACTCTTCCTCTTCCCCCCTCTGCTGCCCCTCTCCCTTGATCTCATTTTCCTCCCATTTTATCTTTGCACTTGTTCTACTCCTCTACCTCTTCTTTAACACTCTCTCTCAGCCATACCGTCTCTCTTTTTTCTATGATGATGATGATGATGATGGTACTGAGCTCTGTGTCAGAAATCGTCTTTTAAGAGTGCGGCTGCCAGTCAATTACGCTGAAGAAGTGGCCCCATCAGCCTAATCTGTTTTAACAGCGGTGGCTTTTGCCAAGCAGCCGAGACCATCCCGGAACATGTGCTGTTTGAGTAGATGTATAGAGAGTGCGTCTCTGTGTCTTTAGTTTCGGCGTGAGTCCTCAGATGTGTAAATCCTTATCAACATTGTGACACCGCGAAGGGGCCTAAAATGATGAGCGCTATTGTCATGCTAACAGCTTTCAGAGTCTGGGTCATGCTAAAGTTCAAGTGTAATAATATGAATTCCTCGGGTGGAGGGACGACAGACAGGCTGAGAAATGAGCCGCGGAGAGGCGAGTGGAGGCTAAGACCTGCAAATTGGATCATGGCTCACTGAACAGGGAATGGAGGCCAGACTAAAGACTACAAACAGCTCTGTTAAGAGGAGCCGTTACGGGACAATGCTGTTAACCTGCTGACCTCACTTTCTGACCTCCCCAATTATTTCATTTAAATGCACAACATGTAATTTTCAGCCGCTGGGGGTTTCACAGTCAAGACAAATAGTGTTTGGTGATGCAGCGATGTAGCGTCAGATCCTGGGAGTCGCTGTCTTTATTATTGGAGATCCACCATCGCTGATGAAAATCTATCTGACGTGACTCAGGCACAGACATTCATGGATGAGGTGATGCATTAAGGTTTTATTACTCACATTGCATTCAGTCAAACTCACTGACTTCCTTCCTCACTCCTCAGTGTATCATCTGTTGTCCTCCCATACTTATACCTTGAACCCCAATTAGCTTGTAGATGTAAGCAGCCTTATCTCCGAGGCTACAGACGATACAGATTTCACTTCTGATCTGATTCTGATTTCTTAAGTTGGATATCTGCCCCACCTCCTGAACACCCAGTCTCCTCTGATTGCAAATCAATTGTTACGTGCTATGTCAACAATGTCAATTGTGCAAACGTGTGACATGGTGACATTGTGTGATGTCACAAAGTCGCAGAATTAAAGGTGGGACTACCGATGAGGTGTTTAAGGAGCCGTGTTTTCTGTGGGAGAGAGCAGCTTCTGCGGTGTGGACTTTGAACTTTTTTACCTTTCAAGATCTTTTCATTGAATCAGGTGTGTTTGAGCGGGGAACATCTAAAACACGCACAGCAGGGGGCCTCGAGGACCGTGATGGAAAAACATTGAATTGAATTACATCACTATCTGATGTTTGATCGGATCTGTTCCTGAGTCTACTTCCTGGTTTGGATTCAACATGATCTACCACACCACTCTCCTAAATGTGATCACTAATTTGGTAAGTGTTGAATCAACCTGAAAATTAACAATTGTTAGGTACAAAGATGTGATGTCATGACATGTTGTTCTATCCGTCTCTTTATCCCGTTCAACATGATTCATAATGAGTATCGAGGACTGCAGAGGACAGGAAGCAGAATCGAGGCCGCGGGTGATCCGCACTAGAAAAACACAACTCCTGTCACAGTCTGGTTATCACTACATTTATTATCATCTCTGATGTGTTGGTTTGTGTGTGTGTGTGTGTCAGCATAAGTGATGTGGGAGGGGGTTTTTTTGCGGAAGTCTGCGCGTGCACACACTCCTGTGTGTTATTGACTGATTTATAACAGGCTCCCCCAGCTTCCCGACACAAATCCATATCGGCGAGGGAGGGGACGTCCAATAATGCTGCCAATGATTTACTATTAGAGCTGTGGCTGTCATTCCTTCACCCTGATAAATGACATACGTTGCCTCCAGGCTGCCCGACCGGGTGCGAGGCAGAGAGAGCTCATACTTGTAGGCGGGCCAAATGAAACAAACGGTCAATCTTACAGGCCCGACGTGCAAGTGCATCTACAGCAGTCTGTTGGCTCCAGTGAGAGTGTGTGTGTGTGTGTGTGTTGTCAGCTCCAAAGCCAGATCGAGTGTAGTCGCCCGCTCTTTCCTGACTGCAGTGACGGCGGCGGAGGGACAGAGGACGATCAATTCATATTAGAGACACGCTGCTGCACGGCTGCAGGTGTTCGGATAATATGCGTTGAGTGCATGTGTGTGTGTGTGTGTGTTTCTGTGAGTAAGATCCTGCTTTCAATCAGATTTAGTGCTTTTCCTTCCACCTCCTCTGCCTCACACACACACACACACACACACACACACACACACCGGCTCTGGCTAGGTAGCGGGTAAGTAACAGTAATGAGGACAGTGGGTGCTATCATTGTCACAGGTGTTCCTTAATTGGCTAGAAGGACTATTATCCTCCTAATTTAAAACGCGAGAGTGGCCCTGTGACTCCATTGATTCAGTCTGAGTGTGAAGCCTCCAGCTCGCTCACTTGAAGCTGAACCGAGGGTAACTTGTCAGCCACGCCGCTGTTTTGAATGGCTGCCTGTGAGGGGGCCGCCAGTCTATCCTGTTCATCGTCTGTTCCGTTTTGTTGGATTCTATTTGAATTTACCTAAAAGCGTCGTCGCTCTTAGATCAAAGGGAACAGATCAGTTTTGTTTATCGCGGGTTTTACAAGGGGGGGGGTGGGGGGCGACAAGACGGGGAGGAGAAGGAAGTTGATGGAGGAGGAGGAGAAAAGCCAGGACGGATCCATTCCTCTTCTTCGCCTCTGTGGGGCAAAAAGCGTCGAGTTGAACATCTGTCAGCGCTCCTTATCTCCTCTCCCCCCACCCCTCCCCTGTCTCTTCACCATCTCTTCCTCCCCGTTTAGAAATCTCTTTCCCCGCTGCTTTCATGCCCTGACAGGAAGCTGCCATCCAAAGTTTGAAAACTCGGGGAGTGATGGCATGAGGTGACTTGTGTGTGTGTGTGTGTGTGTGTGTGCGCGTGTGTGTGCATGTGTGTGGGCATGTGTTTTTTTTCGTAGAACTTTGCGCCTGTGTGTGCGAGAGCGAGCATGAGACAAAAGGGAAGGGGGAGCAGATAAAAGCCGTGATATCAAGCCTGAGGAGACAAGCCCCGAGAGATGAGAGCCGCCTCGACAGCGCACGTATGTGAGCGCATGTCCATGTGAATGAACGTGAGGTCTCATTAGCCTGTGCATAATTCCCGCGCCACGTTACAGTAATGCGTCTGCCAGAGTGTGTTTACGCTTGCACGTATGCGTCTGAGCGCTCGCAGCATGCGGCGCATCTGATTAGTCATAACTCCGGCGCGATCTGAGGCAAGAGACAGAAGCCGATAAGAAGAACAAGAAATGCAGACGGAGACACAAGCACGGAGGCCAACCTCTTTTCCGGCGCAGAGGTTTGACAGGCTGTGAGAGACATCGCGCAACACATTTAGGTGTCACCACCAGAATCCAAAGGGGTGGGGGTGGGGGGGGGGTCCGCTTTGTTTTTCTGGCCACAGCGTGACCTGCCGGAGCAGATCGCAGCCCGTTCGAGACAGCGCTCCGCCGGTCGCGTTCCCAGAGGCAGCTTTCCACTCCGCTCCACGGAGCCAACACGTGGTGTGACTTTGACGGAAGTGGACAGAAAACCGCATCAAGCCAGGCAGGAAGTCAGACCCAGGAGCGGCCTAGAGCATCCAGTCAGCTTATAAAATGCACATGCAAGGTCATGGAGACGTGCATTGTGGGATTGAGGTGTACCCATGGAGATGGACGATGGGTCTGCACTTACAGCAGACAAAAGTGAAGCCAAAGTCCCCCCCATAAACCTGCGCTTGCTGTCAATCTGATTTCACCCCCTTTTTGTAACATGGTAATAAAAGTACATTTGTTTGACGTGAACTTTGAGATTGACATAGTTTGGCCCATGTCTCATTGTGAGGGGGCGGGGTTTAGGGCCCATACCGCGGACAGCCACCGGGAGGCGATGGAGGTGCTTTAGCTTCACTTTTGGGGGAGATGTCATGGCGACGACTTCTGTTCTGCGCGTGAACAGACAATGGGGGTCACACAGGGGACAGACCCGAAAGAGAGAAAACACCGGAACAACTGTGGATGAAAGGGGGTGACGGTAAGTTTGAGCTCAGGATGAAAAATATGTGGCAGGGCGGAGGGGTGGGGGTGGGGTGGACGAGGCGACTAAATCAAGCGCGACAGAAACAGAGAGAGAGACAACAGACAGAGAGAAGGGAGGAGATGAGTGGATATGTCAGAGGGATGAGGAGGACAAAAACAGACGGACGGGGCAGGAGGGAGGAAGAGGGAGAGAGAGAGAGAGAGAGGGGAGAGAGAGAGAAAACCGAGGGGAGCCGAAGTGTTTCAGGACAGTTGAGGCGTGAGAGAGAGAAGTACAGGGCATATTAAAGTGCACGCTCACACACACACACACACACACACACACACACACACACACACACACACACACCGAGAAAACATACAGCACTTTAAAGAGAATATGTGATAATGTATGGATGTGTAATGCTGACACACATACACACACAGGCAGGCATTCTCTTCAAACAAACACCGAAAGCAAAAGATCTTCGTCCGTCCACTTCTCCTCTTCTTTCCTCCCTTCGCACCTTCTTCTTCTTCTTCTTCTTCTTCTTCTTCTTCTTCTTCTTCTGAAACCTTCGAGCTCCAAGGAAGCCGAGCAGCTTCCTAATTACCTCATTTGCATAAACATGCACGGTGTGCCAGCAAGAGGGAGGGAGTTGGGTTGTGGAGAGCCAAAGAGAAGGAGAAGCAGAGGGAGAAGAAGAAGAACAACAAGGAGAGCTTCACCTGAGAGAAAAGAGGAGGGAGTCAGGTGGAGAGATGTGATTTGGGGAAAAATAGAAAAGAGACTGTGGTGAAAAAAGTACAACGGCTTGCTGACTGTGAGGGATCCGTCACAACTCGTCTTTCCTGATGTTCTGCTCTCTCTCTCTCTCTCTCTCTCTCTCACCCCTCTTTGTGCGCCCTCTCCTTTCTCCATCCTCTCCCCTTTTTTTTTTTTTTTTTAGAAACCGGCCGTGCGTTATTCATTCTTCGCCTCCCCGCCTCCCCCTTTCACCATACTGTAGGTAGCTCTGATGCCAGCAGCCATTATTCTCCTCGTCTCCCACATCATGTCCCTCGCTCCTCTCCTCCTCCTCCTCCTCTTCTTCCTCCTCCTCCACTTTCGGCGCTGTCTTTACCATCATCTCCTCCCCATCTCTCACATTCCTCCCTCTCGTTCTCGCCCTCTTCCTTTCTTCTTCCTCTCCTCCTTTTTTCCCCCCCCTCACAGAGTGCTGTGTCAGGTCTTTTCACCCTCAGCGGTGTGAAATGAGATTTGAATATGGCTATTGGAGCGTTTGTGGCTCGCCTGCATCACTAGCCCCCCCCCCATCCACACACACACACACACACACACACACACGAACAAAGGGAAGACCACTCGTAAAGATAAAGGATTGTGACGCTATTTGAGTGCATCCTCACATGTCAAGGGAGAGGAGTGGGAGAGCGAGTGGATGATGATGGGAGGAAGCTGGAGGCTGGTGAGGGCGAAGAGTCGGGGAGGGGATGACAGGAGAGGAAATGCAGAGAGGGGCTACAATGAAGGGATCATCGACGGAGAGGAAAAGAGCGAGATGGATGAAGATGAAACACGGGCAGAGGTGGAGAGAATACGGTATTTTTATTCAAAAAAAGCGGCAGGCCCTTTTTTTCGCATTCTGATTGGAAACCCTCCGCCGAAAGGAAGGGAGGGAAATCGAGAAGAAGGCCAAACTGAGCCGAGCAAAAAAAAGATGGCTATGAAGTGCCGAGTGCTGGCCTCCTCTCCAGAGACCAACAAGGGAGAGCTAAGGAGGTCCCGGCATGTGCTCTGAGCGCGTCTGCCTGTGTGCGAGTTTCACGTTTATGTCGTGCAGATCACGCGGCCAAAGGCAGAGACCTGTTGCATTGTGTTGTCGCGATGCATAATGGCATCATGCATAAGCCAAGTGAGGGAAGTGTAACAATGAATTTGGGGCGATCGCAGTTTTTCTAACTCTGATCTGAACGGATTTCTCTCCTTCAGGGCAGGTGAAAGAAGCGTCGCCAGCCTAATGTTTCAGTGCTGCGCTAGAAACATCTGTCACGCTGGTCCAGACACATCTGGTGTCCGGACCCGAAGACTGTTGATGTATGAGGCGGACCGGAGGTTGGAGGTATTCATCCCCAGTCAGTGTATCACCTGCAGATGACAGATGACCCCCGACTCTCCCCACTGTGTGGAGAAGCGGCGAGCAGCACTGACAGAAGAAAGAATACTGTGAAATGTCACCGATAGAAAGATGTGTTCAAGCCCACCAATGAATATGTATAACCGTTTAAGTATACACAACATTTTGAAAATCTGTGGTGCTTTAGATTGCACCTGTGCGTGGGAATACGGGCGTTGTAGAGTTGAAAATATAGCACACACTTAAAACGGATATATGTATTTTAAGGTGTGCCCCCACATCAAAAGACCCAAACGATCCCTCTAAGATGACTTTTGGGTGAGGGGGCTACACTGATTACAATTTGGCATTGAAAATGAAAGATGATGTTGGAAACCAGATATACTGACTGCAGTCCATGTCTGGATCCAGACACTGTGTGTGTGTGTGTGTGTTGTGTCAAGCAATGCGATTCGCGTTAGACAGTCACACACAGATGAGGGGCGAGACGAGCAAACAAATGTATAGCTTTGATTTTTATTTTTTTTTTGCGTTTTCAGTTTCAAAATAGAAGTGGATCGACACGAATTGAACACCAAAAAGAGCACGAAACAGGCCATGTCAGTTTTAAAAGACTGGTTAGAGGACTTGATCAGCTGTGTTCTAAAGAATGTTCTGTTCAACATCTTTTCTCTGCTGAAAAACTATGAAAAGTAACAAATAAATTGTAAAAAGACACACTGTGTGATAATGTATGGAACGGGGATCTTTATCAGGAAACTAAGTCCCTTCAGTTCGCTCAGTACCACCAGGAATATCGGGACACTGCAGAAACAACCATAAACTCAACATAATCCACTGCTGCTCCTCTCCCTTTATGCTTCTGTTATTATTTTGCTGCTTGTACCAAAATGTTTGATTCAGCTGCTCTGCATGTCGCAGGCTACTTTAGCAAAGGATGGAACAGAGGGAAATTGCTGTGACTGATTGTGACTGTTTTAAGAAATGCATTCATTTAAAAAAGAAAACCACGTGTTAATTTTTAAATGCATCAATCACATCCGGCTGCATATCTCAAAGCAGCAGTCCTGCCTTCCGGGGCTACATGACAACCACGGCATGGATTAAACGACTTTGCTACCCCGGACTGATTTATCAAGAATATGAGTTATTTAATCTAATGTGAGTCCAAAACTGGTGGATTCTGGGTGTTTGAGGTTCTACCTTGAGCTGCATTTTGGTTAAATCCGTACTATGATCTTGGGGGAAAGTAAAACAAGCATTTTAAAGCGTGGGGTTGTAGATGAATGGCGTAGAGCTCTGCCAAGCAGTCTGGAGCCGCAGCACAGTGGGAAAGTCGCGTCATCATGAAATATTTAATTGTCTCCCCGCTTCGATGTTTCTCCTTCTCCGAGGGTATTCTGAGGGGTGCTGGGGGATTCCTTCACGATCAAATCAACAACAACGCGCCTGCGCAAAAATCTCACCCGGCGCTGACGGAGGGCAGCACGGCCCACTTTGTGATCGAGAGGCACTCCGAAAACTTCAGCTTTCTGAAGGACATTAATTAGCACGGGATTACTCAAGAGGAGACCAGCTCAAAAAAAAATAAATAAATCCTAAAAAATCTGCCTCCTACCTAAAAGCTTCCTTTGCCACTGGGGAGAGACTCTGGCTGTGCCCGGCTGATTTTTAATCCGAGCTGACGTGATGTGGTTATCTACCCTCGGTGCTGAGGTCATGTCGGTGTTAATGTGGAGCGCAGGTGCGGTGGAAGTATAGGGTGGTCCTGTCGGCAACAAATGGCCGTTAGTGCACCCATCTGCCCCCGAGCTCCCCCACCCAACATTACTCTTATTTACATAGGCTGATTTATTTACATTTGCCCTCCGCTTCTCTCTCTCTCTCCATCTCTCCAACGATTACTGTAAACGTCTCTCTTGGTTTTGTTCCCCTCTCGCTCTCTCTCAGCTCATAGCAGTATCTAACTCTCACCTCATTCTTCTCTCTCTCTCTCTCTCTCTCTCTCTCTCTCTCTCTCTCCACTAGTGTCTTCTCTCATTAGAGCTCTAATTCGTCTTTCTCTGCCAAATGTTGCTTTTCAATTAAGCATCTACTGAACGGTAAGTTAGCCGGAATCAGCTCTCAGTAGGTGTCTACCTCGGTTCCTTTTTTATTTTAAAAAAATGGACCGTCTCCGTCATTACTGGAACGTTGCCCAATTAATCACGATTACCACCTTCGCCGATCGCCGATTCATAAAGTAATAATCTCCACGGCGATGTGTCGTCACAATGATTTCTGCTGCTGTGTGACTCACAAACCAAAGCGCACTATTTTTACAGAAGAAACGTAATGGGGAAGTCGGAAAAGACAATAACGTATTTTATAGATCTGGTATCATTATAATAAACTGCACTGGACAGTTGTCCAGCCGCTGTCTGACTCCCTGGACGAAGAGACCGTACGGCTCTGTGGGACATTAATGGCTACACAATCACACAAACAAGCAAACAAACTCATTTAAAAATTTTTAAAATGTCCGCAAACACTGCGAGCTGTTGTTGTTAGCATGTTAGCAAACATGATAGCCTTTTATGCTTATGGCGGTTTAAAAGCTAATTTTGCAAGTCAAGAAAGTTGCAGATTGTCATAAAACTGTTGAAGTAGCCTTTTAAGATAATATTCAACATACACAGTGTTCAAAACTGCCTCTGATGTTAGGCTATTTCAGCGTAGCCTCACTGGTTAGCATGATCAGACTTCCGACAAACGTGCAAAATATACATCGCTCAGGCCAACATGGCCGCACGTTGACACATAACAAGTATTAAGAGAGGCTAAGCTAATGTGGACTCAGCTAAGTCGGTTTTTGCGAGCTAGCTAGCTAGCATGCAGGACAGGTTCTAGGAGGTTTCAGATAATGGGTTTTGTGCATGTTGCTCCATTAATGCTCCTCTTGTACAAGATTAAAACCTTATTTGAACTTTGAGCTGTCTCCGATCTCCTTCCTCCAGTTCTAAATCATCGCAGAATCATTTTAACAAAACATCTGGCGCCCAACGTGGGGCCCCAATATTTGTCTCTTTTAACAGGTTTTAACAGGTTTCTTTCTAATGCTTATACTCTAACCACTGATAAACTGCAACTAATCTTTAAAATTGCCTGACATAGTGTGTTTTCATGGCACAATATTTTACTACCATATACTGCCAATATGTGTTGTTGTTGGTTTCTTCAAAATAAGGTCCAGTTACCTCTGTGTTTAACTGTTTCCTTGAATGCTATCAAGTTTTCAGCAGTGCAGGTATTTGTCTCCACCTGAATATAATCGGCCTCCTGTTCGGGATCGCTCGATCTCGCCGCACAGCTTTGATAACGCAGAACAAAACATCTCCATCTCTTCCCGCAGACAAAAGTTAAGAGCGCCTTGCTAATTAGCTGAAGCAGATAAATCAGCTAAAATGCTAATCCCAGTAAATCCACAGCGTTGTTATCTCCTCTTTCAGCTCCTCGCGGGGCCAGGTGGCAGGAGGCGGCGGGCTTCCAGGAGGAGGCTGAAGGTCAAGCCGAGGTGGAGGAGAGAGGGGAAACGGGGAGGAGATGAGCGGAGATGGAGATGAAGGATCGCAGAGTCTCACAAGAGAGAGGGATCAGAGGCAGTGTGCCACATTGTGGAGCAAAAGAATACTCTGGATGTAAGAGGCGGCGGGTGGGGGGGGGGGGGGGGGATTGGGAAAGCTCAGAAGAGGGACGGATAGCACTTAGCTCCAAGTGATATTAGAGGCTTCAGAAACAGTTATCACCAGAGGCCTGCTCAATGAGGTTTATGTCAGTGACACTCGCGCAGAGGGGTTATGAATCCTGCCAAAACGCTTTGTCTCCGACGGAGTCCAGTGGAAACAGGCGCGGACGCATCCATAAAAATGAACGGTAAAATAGAGAGAGGGTGCAGTTACCCCTCCGGTAACACATCATTTTAATATTCACATTTTGATTTGCGCTCAAAACTGTGAACCACATTTCCCCATCCCGCCGACGATGAAGTAGACGCAGAATTTGTGTGTTTTGCGTTCTTTTAAAGACGGAGCCATGAATAAAAGAACGGGAGGGCAGCAGCTGATGCACAGCGCGTTGCTTTCCTCTCTTGTTAGTCATTCAGGACTCCTCCATTGTTAATTTACAACGCACCGCCTCGAACATGAAATTGTCTTTAGGCAAATCAATGCCATTACAGCATGTGTCACATGTAGATTTAATCCGCTCCCTCTACTTACAATAATGCCATCTAACTTTTTTAACGAAACCACAAGTGTTGACGTGAGAGACTCCGCTTCACGCTCAGGTGCTCACTCAGATGAATCATCCTGGTCCCACTTGCTGTGCGTGCATGTTACATAACTTCAGTAACAGAAAAGCTGCGGTGGATATTCCAGTAGAAAGATTCAGATAGAGCCCCCCCTCACCCCCCAAAACACACACACACAAAAAAAACAGAGTGCTTCTGCAGTGTCGAGGAGCTGAACAATTTGGGCCTACACAATTATTCCAGCTCATCGCTGTCCAATTGACCAAACGACAGCATTGTGGAAAAGACAAGAGGAGCGGACCGTCGCGACACGCAAAGTCGAGCGGTAATGAACTATGTTTAGCTGCCACAAACGCCACGATGAGCAGAGGGAGGGGTGAGACAGACGCGAATGATCAAAGAAAGTGCCGGTAAAAGCGGATTATCGAAACGACGGCGCCTGTTTTTCAAAGCGGCACTTTCTTTCGATTTATTGAGTTGAAGCAATTCAGCTGAGTCGTCCCCCGAGCGTCAAACTCTGGAGTACCTTACAAGGAACAAATCTAATTCAAAAATGATTTTGAAAAAAAGCAAAGTGCATAATTTCGGGAAAATTATGATTAATCATCACACCCCTTGTTTCTCTTGACCTAATAAATCCTCTTTTTTTTTCGCACCAGTTGACGATATTAAAAACTTGATTGACGGGGACCATTTAGATTCAAACTCAAAACATCAGAGGAGGCAGAGAACAGACGAAAAGGCGACTGGGTCGCTGGGATGAAATTAGACGGTCGGCTAGAAAGACACAGTTATGGAAATGAAAAATATAAATAAATGAATACGAACAAATCAGACAGGAGAGAAGTCACAAACAATGTCGGGAAAGCGGTTGTAAGAAAAAGGGAAAATAAGGTAGAGACGGCGTGACAGCAGGCAGGGAGGCCGTTCTACGCTGTCAGGCAGCGGCTCCCTCAGGAGTGGTTAAATGCATTAAGGCTGTCCACTGGGAGGCAGCGGAGTGATTAGCTGTACTTCAGCGTCGAGACCGAAGCGAGTCGAGATTCAGGGCACACGTCCGCACACACACACACACACACACAAACACCTCATAGTGCGCATGTGGATGTGCTGATTGGATTTCATTAGTTAATAAACTGATAAGACGGCGCTTGACATTTCTGACAATTAGGACCGAATGTGGGCTAATACACGCACACACACACACACAGGAGACATATATGAGATTGCATTACTGAACTGAATAACAGCAGCAAGAATTAATACTATGAAACGCACATTAGAGGCTCCCAAGCTTGTAGTTGAGCAATCCCTCCGGCATGTTGCGACGTTGTGATCACGTCAATTAAATGAATCTGAAACTGCTAATTCAACCGACCTCCTTCCATTTATCCACAAATTCGACCGATCGTCGCCGTCACCTGCAAGTTCCACCAATCGTAGCAGTCCAATACATAGGCAGACATGTACAGTACGTGAAGGTGAGGTCTCTGATGTTCTTTACAAATGTGGGGTAATGTGGTGGTGGAGGACCACAAACAAAATTCACCGATTCGTGCCTCGAAACACACCTGGGGAACACACGGACAGCAGACAAGAGGGCTCTCACATCCAGAGGTTTTGCAAGAGCTGAAACGGTTCATGATAAACGATGTGCGTGTTTGTGCGATAAGGACGACGGTTAAGAAACAAAGAGCCTCACATGAAATTGAAATGAAGCTTTATTACAAAAATATCAGTTGGGATCAGAGATACAGATACAGTGTGTGTGTGTGTGTGTGTGTGTGTGTGTGTGTGTGTGTGTGTGTGTGAGAGAGAGTGAGAGAGAGAGGTCAATGAGTGGCAGGGTACTGGTAATAAATGTTTTGTTAAGTTCTCTACTGACCACTGAGTTTTATTCATTAAAGTTATGAAAATTATAAAAGGGCATGAAGGGGTTACACACTAAAGCGTATTCTGTGCACCGCTGCAAGAAGTTCAGCCTCGGACAGAACCAGACCGTCTCCCTCATCCCAGTCAGATAAGTTATTCCGACAGTAAAAACTCTTGAAGACGTCTCAAACCAGGCGCAGACAGCTGCAGATATGCGTGTCTGGCTGGAAAAGATCAATACTGAGAACATGGAGTCGCCTCAAAGTGATAAAGCAAAGACAGTAGTAAGAGCTCTCAGCAGCGCAGCCACATTATCATAAACACATATGACGTTCATTATTAATTGCCATATTGTCTGTCGCGTACGCCGTCTCGCCGGGCGCTCCGAGCCCAGGCTAGTGTGGGCCGCGTGGGCGTGTGCTCTGCGTGCCCTGTAAGTAATCCATGGATGGCTGTAGGCAAAACAGCATCCGAAATTCAATTACCCCAGAGTTGGCAGAGAAAACTGTTGAGCAATGACCTTAGATAAATGTCAAACTAAATGTATGCAGTTTAATTTTACATAATATTGAAATCTCCCACAAGACCAAATTCATCACGTAGCCTATTTGTCAAAGCGCTCCTGGTGGCTGAGTCCACTAATGTATGCATGCTGTAAATATGACATCATTGTCAGTGACCACCACACTACTGTACACGCAGCACAAATGCACAGATGTTATGAAGCACCGTGGCTTTGGTTATAAAACATCTTTCTCTAAATCACATGTGCAAAAAGCCAATCACAACCAATACATAGTCACTTCATCTGTAATCTAATGTGGAAATGTGTGAAATGTAAGTTTCACATGCAGAAACATTAATTTGAATGTGAAAAAAGCCAATGACTTGTGAAAATATCCAGTTCACATGTAACATTATGTGAACATAGCAAACTGAATGGGGAAAATGTGTTAAAATGTGCACATTTCATGTGATTTCATGTGTAGATGAAAGCCAACCACCAGATGAATTGTGACATTTTTGCATTTTCCCATTTAGAATTTATGTCACAGGTAGAAAGAGCTACCTGCAAATGAACGCTAACAAATATGTGTAATTCACGCTCAAAAAAGCATTTGTCACGTGATTTCAAGCACTATTTTGTGTCATAACAAAAAAAAAAGCTCTTGTGAAATGTCCAGTTCACGTGTGGCATTTGCTTCTTTTCACACGTTAGGATTACGCTTCACATGTGACGATATTCAATGCACATGTGAAACTGTAAAACGTGTATGTTCGTGCATAGCAGCATCTTCCCCAGGAAGAAAATAATTTGAACTCTTAACCTAAAGGCTATGCCACAGATATGAAAATAATCGTTGATTAAAAACCCATTCAGGCCTCCTGCAGAGGGCTGGGGTTAGCTCTCTCACGTGGCGACGTGCTGGCCAGCAGCCTGGATTTGTAACACCCAGCTATCGACTCCCCCTGTCCACCAAGCTGCCAGCGAGGGGCGCGTGATCCGCTCGGCTGACTGATCGCCGTAGGTGTCGGACCATTCAGAGAGTCCCCCGTGCGCACGGGCACACACTGGGAAGGGATTTATGTACAAACATGTCAAAGGAATTCTCAAAATGCACACACGTAATCCAGCGTGACTGCGTCAAATCGTCCACAAAGAGCGGAGATGAAATACCCTTTGAAGTTTCCCCACATTAGGCCCCTATATGTGACGCATTGAAACATCATGGTGGCGGCAACACATGCACAGACAGGCTGACGTGATGTGATGATACTACAAATGTGTGCGCAGCTCAGTAAATGGCTTTAATGGCGCGTCACTAGTGCGTGACATCACCTCAGCTGGTCCTGATTGTGAGTCAAAAGTGAAAAAAACGTGTCGTCGGCAAGCGTCTATGTAACTCATTGGATTGTTCATGAAAGTCTTCCCTCGTGTTTTTAACCACTAGAAGAAGAGTTTTTCGCCTTGGCTGTAATGCGTCTCAGATTATAATGGGTGAAGAAGATGCGCAGGCACATAGCGTACACACACACACACAATCACAAACAGCATTGCCGAGCCCCACAATGATGAGCCGACGACGCAATTATCAAAGGAATGATTCACCTGCTGATCTTCAAAGGTCTCCCCTCATTTCAATACGTGTCTCATTTCTCTCTCTCCCAACTCTCTGCATCTCAGCCTCTCGCTCCCTCTGTCATTTCTGACGTCTCTCTCTCTCTTTCTCTGTCTCACAATCTGTGCCATCTTTTCTCCTTCCCCCTCCTTTTGTCTTTGGCCTCGCCGCTCTCAGTGAGATAGCTTTTCTGCACCTTGGTAGTTTTTGTTTTTTTTTTTTTTTGGCTTTTCAATAAGCAGCAGACTCATGACATTAATAATGTTCCCGGCGTTTGCTCATTAAAACGAGAGGTTGGCACTGATGCCTTCCTCCGTCTTAGTAGTTAAAGTTAGAGCCGCCGTGTGCTGCATCTTCCCCGCTGCAGCGCCGTGTTATTTTCTTCTCCTCACTTTACCTTTAGGTCTGCCGCTGATGCAGCATCATCCTTAAAAAAAAAAAAAAAAATATATATATATATATATATATATATATATATATATATAGAAAGTTCTTCTTGAGACAGATGTTTTGCTTTCTTTCCAGTGGATTTTTTCTGAACAGTTTGAATGCCAGCATGTCAAATACTGATTGAACTCACTCGCTCAATTCATTATTCTCTCATTATGGACAGTTTAAAAACAAATGATCGAAAAAAGTCCAGACAGCAGCAGAGATGTCTCCCTTCTTAAAATTCCTTATCAAAGACTGTTGCCTACATTTCCCACAATGCAACTTAGCCACCAAGTGAGAGAGAGAGAGAGAGTGCCACTACATGCCGCTTCCTCTGGAGCCACAAAAGGTTTTGATATGTATTATTTTTTTTTTTTTTCACATGTGTAGTTGCTAAAGAAAAAAAACAACTTTGGCTGGTTGATGACTGACAAGAGGCCTGGTTGTAAGCCGGGCTATCATTGGATGGGTCGATGGAGGGGGGACGTACATACATACTGTATACAACCGCCTGAATGCACAACATCGCTTTTTGCTCTTGCAGCAGTGCTACAAAGTTCAGGTGAGACTCCGACATAAATCACCGCCTACAGCGAAACTTGGAACCAACAGTGAACTTCAGCTTTGCACTCTCAACCTCTGTGTGTGTGTGTGTGTCAGGATCTTCACTCCTCCTCTTCTCTCTTGTCTTTTTCCTCTCCTTCAGAAGCCCACCCCCCCTTTCTCTTCTTCCTGCCCCCTCCCCCCCCCCCCCCCCCCCACTGCAGTTCCCCCAAACAAGCAGCGCAGCTTAAAAGGCAGCGCGAGAGATAACTTGCCATTCACAAAACACCCTGTTTTTCTGTGAAGCTAACGGGGCTAAAAATACTAATGTTCCTCTGCTCCATCTCATTACTCCGAAGGTCTGCCGATGCAATCACACACACACACACACACACACACACACACACACACACACACACACACACACACACGGCTTAAAGAAGATGTCGACTGAATTAGGAACAGGACTTAATTTATTTCTCTTTTTCTTTTTGTTCTTAAGGATTGTGTCCGTTGGCATTCAGTTACATTTTTGTAGACGAAGCCAGAAGCCCGATGTGACGTCGCATCGCTCCAGAGAATGACCTTTGTCTTTTCAGGAGTATGGCCTATGTCGAAACACATTAAACCTTCTTCATCAGCATATACGCCCACACGCACAGACGAGTATTTCTCTATATGTCAGCTGAGCCCGAGCGTCGCAGGGTGAGCTCAGGATAACGTGACATCACTTACAGTACGTCTTCCCGGGCCGGTGAATGAGTCATGTTCGATTGGGCGTCTCAACCGTGAGACCACTTGTGTGTTTGTTGTGTGTGAGGGAAAAAATCCAGGCGTGGTTGATGCCTGAAACTTTTTGGAAACACCGGGTTGTTAAGAAACATCTGATGAGCGTCAGCCATCTTTGTCTGTTGTTGAATCATGCCACAGTGTGTGTGCGTGTCTGGCTATTTATGTGCGAGCGGACATTCGCATTCCCACCCTGCATGTTACATTTCGTCGTCCGGCCAGTTTTGTTTCAAACAAATTTAATGAATATTAATGTCATCTTTGTTGTCGTTATCTTAATCTGTTTGGTGGCTGCCCACCCTGGAGTCCTGTTTTTTGGGGGATAGGAGCGATCGCATTACCTAAAATATATTTTTTTAAGGTGCAGGCAATGTAATGTTAAAACAATTCCCCAGTTTAAAATCTTTTTTATTTTTTCTCCACAACCATCAGGTGACCCCAAGAAACAAAGGAATCGCGTCACCATATTGTGCTTTGGTGGCAGACTGTGGTGACAGCTGTATTGAAGTCTGTAGGAGAAAACCTGACTAAAACTCAACATGTCTGCTTCACATGACTTCTGATGAAGAAATGCCCCCGGGAAATGAAAGAAAACACTCCAGAGGGAAGGTTGATCAACACCTTGTTTGTCCCTTGATTTTGTCTGGTAGAGGCTCCTGTTGGCAGTGCAATTGCAGGCAAATCAGCAATATTTGGTCTGACTGGACACCATAATATGAACTCTGTTTTTGGGTGAAAACAATCTGTGGTTAACCTGCTCTCAGAAGTGTGATCATTCATTTTCTGGAGGTGCTTCTTCATCAGAAGTCATATGACTTTGACATGCTGCGTTTCAAGTGTGTTTGCTCCCATTGACGTCAATACGGTGGTCATCCGAGTCCGGCACCAATGCAAGCTTCAGTGATGCAGTGACCCTTCCTTCTTGTATATATAGGTTCCTCGGCTGACCCCTGGATCTTAACTTGTGACCTGCTGGTTGAGAACCATTGAGCACAAAGACAATAACAAGATGTAATTGATGTAATTTATTACAAAGGAAAAAAAAAATTGGCTCATATGCGACATCAACCATGACGTCAAAATGTAATTTTCTTTTTAGCATCATTGGAGATTTATTCATTGATCACTATTAGTAGCCGTTGGTGACATTATGATGCACCGTGAGCTCAATTTTTGACGATTCAAATATCTTGTTTTACAGTTTGAGGACGACGATGCAGTGACACAGTGACAGTCATAGTTCCTGTGAGCACAAAGCATCGAAACTAAAATGTTCACTGGGCCTACATTTTGGTGAAAGTTACAAGAAGAAGAAGAAGAAGGGGAGAAGGGGAAGAAGGAGAAGAGCAAGAAGTTCAGATGGCTCATGTCCGAACACAAAAGGGACCGTTGGGTAAACAGCAGATTTTGAGAAAAGCTCTGGGGGACAGACGGGCACACGTACGCTGCACTCTCGATCTCAGTGTGTCACCCCGAAGCACATTCACATTTAAACATTTCATGGTGTGTTTGTATGTCTTCAAACGACCACGTATAGCCTCCCATCACTGGGTGCAACACTACATGTTTGAGTGTGTGTGTATGTGTGTGTGTGCAGCAGTGAGAGTGCCCCAGGATGCTAGCTGCCTCTCCAGGGACGAGAAGTGTCGTCAAAAATAGAGAGCTTTCATGGTCTAGTTCACTGCTTGTGTCGGCATCCACAACAGATTAAACCGTCTGCCTTAATTGCTTGCTCCAGTTCTTAATGATAAGAATAATTTTGAAAAATTACAAGAGGCCGTCGCCAATTATTGGGCCACTCCATAGAATGTGTGGCTCATAGTGAGCGACTTGTCTCTCATTGCACCGTCCCAGTAGACCAGTCTATCCATCCATCCATCTACACTCTGTATTTTTCTAGGTGGTCTTTTGTCAGTGTGTGTGTGTGTGTGTGTGTTTGCATGACAGATGGTCTCTGGTCATAGTCCCAGTGGAGTATACACTCTACAGATGCTGCCGCCGCTGAGCAAGGTGTCGGCAGCAGTTTGCTTTTGTCTCTCTGTCTTTCTCTCATTTACTGAAGCCGTCACAGTGTTATGTAATGATCACTGTCCCCCGGTGACCTTAAAGGGCCGCTCCGCCAAAGTTGCGAAAGAAAACCCACGTGTATTTTCACACTTGCAGCATCTTGCCATGATGATACTACGAACGGTCAAGAGGTGCCTCCAAAAATGACGCTAGAGGTGTACCTACAGAATCTCAGTACGAAGCTGCTGCACTTCTGGATTTTACTGCCATTGATTAACACTAACTGTCGTACAGCCTGGGCGCTGCTGGACACACTTTTTGTTGCTTTCTCAGTCTGCTGTATGTGACCAGCTGCTTCATCTTTACAGTACATTCATGTGAGTGGCGATCGATTTTCTTGTCAAGAAAGCGCCATTCCCAAAATGTCAAACTCTTCCTATATGGCCTGAGTGGAATTTGCTTCGAGTCAACGGCATCAGAAGGCCACTGAAGTCTAACGAAAGGGAACGGCATTTTAATGAGCTCGGTGAACGTGAATTAGTCCACTGTTGCCATGACACCTACGTCAGCCTCTATCACGCTCCATCCATCGAACATTTGATCGACTACTGTAAACTCGCCAAAATGCCTCTGTGGATCCAGTTGCACCAGAGCTTTTAACCCTGAAGAAAGCCCAGGGCTGAGATGTCAGTGTCAATCAGTGTCACGCTTCGCTGAGAACAGCATGTGGATTTTGATGTTCTCGTCTTCCTTGTTCCCTACGCGTCTGCCCACGTACCACGGGGGGGTGCGCTCGCATGCAGACATTTTTAGACGCGCTCACCTCCACTTAATATGCAGCTTAACTCCGCCATGCAGCAAGAAATGCACCCCCACTGTACCCTCGCCTTCCGTTATACTGCGCCACCTCGCGTTGGCAGGACACACTTAATAGAATTTATAAAACAAAGAAGGGATTGATTGGTAAATGAGGTGTGTGAAGGGGGCCAGCGTAGAAATTAATTATTAGAGCGGCACAGTCCCCGCTTGTGATCAACAATCGTGGACCTGTGGAGCCTTCAGAGTGTGTGTGTGTGTGTTTCCAATTAAATGCAGTGAAATTGAGAGACTTGGCCTGTAGGAATCTAATTACCAGAATCCTTGGGGGGAGAGAGGACAGAGTGCCTTCAATGTGTCAGCACATCTTGCATGGAGTGTGTGTGTGTGTGTGTGTGTGAGAAGGAGATGATTTATGTTTACGTATCTATGCAGGTGTGAGTGTGTTTGAGCTCATTAAAATATGTCTGCATCAGTGCCTGTGAATGTATTATTGTCGCTGTGTAATCATGTGAGTAAAAATGCTCCAGTATTTTATATTTTTGAGCCATTAATCTACTTTTTCCTTCACTACACCTGGCTCTTTACAGGGATGATGTGATGACCCAGAACAAGAGGCAGCTTGACCACATCTTGCCACATTTCCATACCAAAATACTTGTTACAGCCACCTAGCTACAGGGCAGAGAGCTGGGTGCAGAGCTAGACCTTCTGGAGGAATAAACACCCCGCGTCACATTGAATTCTGCTCTGATTCGGAGTTGTTGCGTGACGGGAGGAGAGCTCAGATTCACTCCTTCATTCATACTGTAATGTTGACTGTCGACCGGAGCTGGGGAGGGGGGGGGGGGATTTTTACTTCGAGAAGAGAGGGAAAAGGAAGAGAGACAACCAGAGTCTTACAATGGCGCGACTTAGACACAAATGTTCATGGACAAGAACGTTTTCTTCTCACATTTGCATATTTCCCTTCCTCTTTCAGTCCCTGAAGGTGATGCAACATTATATTATCAAAATGTACCCTATTCTTCTGTAATGGTTAATGGCCCCAGGACTGGAAAATTAGCAGCACCGACTGTTTATCTTCATGTGCTCCACTCCTAACAGCAGCAAAAATAATAATAGCATAATCCTCACGCTCTTCGGCATCTAATTCAGATGCAAAAGGTGCGTTCGACCACCTTACCATCTGTTTGAGACTTGCCAGAAATCCTGAATTTAACTTGCACACGGAAGTTAAAATATCAACATTGACTTTTACATGGAGCAACAATCTCAATGCCAACCACCGTCGTATGTGCATGATGTTGACCTTTCCCACGTGTTGCCTGTCTCGCTCTGATCGTCTAATTTTGCGACAGATGGGATTACAGTGGAGTTAGTGAAAAGCTCCCAGGGGCGTGACAAAACACTGGTACTGCCGCATGCAACGTGCTCGTCAGCGCCTGCCTGTGCATCTGCATATTTCATGAAAGGCCCGTGCTTATTCTTTGGACAGACGCGTGTGTTTGTTGTTCGGTGGCTTTTTTTTAAATTTATTTCTATTTTTTTATGAGTGGCCAGGGGTGATGAATCAGTGTGACAGGGAGGTGCTCAAAGGGAACCGCGGCATCATCACCATCAACAACCACAACAGCTCCATGTGTCTGTCGGCCCACGCTCTCACATTTAGAATACGCAGCTAGTGTTGGAGTGAAAGCGGATCGGGCAGGTGGAGGGCGAGAAAGAGAGTGGCAGGGGGAGAGAGGAGAGTCAGAGCGAAGCAAACGGACAACGTGACGTCGCGTCGTGACGCTGGGAAGACGAGCAATTTGCAGCACGAAGAACATTTAGGCTGTTTCAGACTGGCATGGGTCAGACTTCACTGAATGCTAAGCTGAAGTAAACACACATGCATTGTGATGTAGCAGTTCTTATTCCCCCCATGTGCATGCAGACTGTGTGGAAGGCAGTGGATATGGCATCCTCTGTGACTCTGTCGGTCCTGAAAGCATCCCGATGACTCAACTACGGCACAAAATGGGCCGAGCACATGCAAAACTACTTTAATCCTTTCAGATACCACTGTATTTCCCACTTATTTAACAATGTGTGCCCAAAACTAAAAATACAAGAAATCCATTACCTTCCAATGATTTCGCCTTTTCTTTTTTTGTGCTTACGTAGGCTTGAATCAACCACTGACCCAATCTTCAACAGGAAGTTGCACAGAACTAAGAATAATTAGTCCGTTTGCTGAAAACGGGATGGAACGTGTCTTCTTCCATTTCTCTGTTACACAAGCCCGCTTTTCGACGATGAAATCAAATTCCCTGCAACACTTTGTCCCATCTGACCTATCCTGTTTCACTCCCAAATACAACACGATACTCTCGAAAATGCTGCGTCATCTGGACAGGATTCTGGAATAGGATGAAGGGTCCAGGTGATCAGAAACTTTAGTACTTGTAAAAAGGGCACAGAGGGTATTTCGTAGACAACGACACCATTCAGAACTCTGCAGGAGTCGACAGAGGATGTTAAATTGGAAATAAAATATGGAAGGGAGTTTACCGGCGGAGGTATCTTTTTACCTTTATCTGTGAAAGTTGGCTTTGTGTAATGTCAGGCATAATGAGACAGATATCCTCTTTCTGGATGGTGACAGACTTCCTGAAGCCAATTATTCCCACTCACAAATCATCAAATCAACTGCTCCTTCTCTCTCTCACACACACACACAGAAGTTGAAAATTCAGTGTGCCTTAAGTCTGCACCGTCAGTTATCCAATGCATCGTCACGTCTTTTTTTTTTTCTATGGCCCCAAAACGTCAGCGCGCGCACACACGCATGCTCGCGAAGCTTTCCGGGGCTTCTCCTTTTTTTTCCCGAAACTCCATCAGCGTCCTCCAGCTGATGTTGGATGTCATGTACTGTGACCGCAGCAATTACTCATATTCCATAACTCCGACTTCATTGACTTCATTATGATCCTCGACTAATGTATTGTAACATGCCAGTGTCACTTAGCGAGAGGGTACCGGGATTCAAATGTCACGGGAGGGGGGTGACGCTGTTTTCCCGGCAAACTGACTGCGCGTGCAACTTTGACAAGCCGTTCATCAGCTAGCGCCCGTGCCGTGATTGGTTGCTGGGGGCAATCGTCTCGATGCGCGTGGAGTGACGAAAGGGGAAAATGAGAACGGGCACTAGGAAATAAAGCAAATACGCAAAACAAGCACCGGGAGGATATTTAGATTGATAGATTGAGAGGCACGACTCCAAAACACTAAAAATCAGTCGCTGCTATTGAACTGTTTTATGTCTGTGCGCCTGTGTTGCTTTGACAATTTGTGGCGGCTGCACGCACGCGCACGCACGCACACACACACAGAGTCCACAATCAATCAAATTGATCAACAAATAGACAGAGTGAGGGCTGACATTTACAGCCCCGCAGCTCTCAGTGCTGGTATTTACGTGTGTGTGTGTGTGTCCTCTGCCACGATGATGCAGAGAGTGGACACAGCGTGGAGGGTTTCACGGGAAAAGCAGAGAAAATGTCCACACGAGACATAAAACATGGCCGACGCTTCCTCGTGCTGTGTTCCTCACAGGCCTCTGCCGTCAGCGAAAGCATATTTAGCTCCCTCAGTCTGGTTTAATGTGAGACGAGTAATGTCGTGCTGCCAAATCTTTTTCTGCTTCTGGGCCGTACCCATCCAAAGATGTGAACAAAGACGATGAGATGGCTGTGATTAGATTTTGCTTCGTAATGACGGTAACGATAATTACAGCGACGACAACGGCATCACTGCTGCCGGTGGCTTTGACGACTGCAGCGGCTGACGCGGTGAACAAAAAAAGAAGGGAGTCTGCGGCGGCGACGACAGTGTCCAACGCGATCACGCTGCTGTTTTTGAAATCACGACAGGCAAAAAAAGAGGTGACCTCAAAAGCGATGACGCGAAGGAAGAGAGAAAGACATGGCTGAGACCTCTCCCACTATGAGACTGTCGGAGCAGAAGTGGGGGGGGGGGCGTCGTGGAGTCAGAGACTATGACGGGCTTCGAGCCAAAATAAAGTTTGCTTTGTGCTAACCTCCACTTAGATGTCTTACTTATCTACACACACGGAGACACAACCCCCTTAATTTACAAGCAACTGACAGCGAACAGAGAGAACGGAGGAAGTGTGTACAATCAGAAGGAATTCTTTCAGGGACTGTACCATATGTCATTATTTTTCATTCAAAGCTTCTATCGAGGTTTCCAAAGGACACACTTAGTGTCTGTTGTACAACATCATCACCATTTAATATATAATCTCAGACAAAATCCTCAAATTGATCAAAGTGAGTCATCAGACTAAAGGGTAACGCCACCAACTTTACAGATTAAAGTGTGTTTACAAGTCTTACTAAGGACTACTGCATAATGTGGGAAAAAAGTAGTATAAAGCTTTCCGTTGCTCCGGAGGAAGATGCATGTTGCATTGTGGGTAATGTAGGCAGCCATTTGTTGCTGACAGGTTTGACTTGGAGTGGCGAGTTCCACTGGAAGTCCAGAGTGATCAGGTTCCCAGCTGCCTGGAATGAAGCATTATTTTAAATCACTATTTGTACTGTAGGTGGAAAAAATGTGATTGCTGGCACAGAGAAGGCTGCAGATGTGTCCTCTGAAAGGTTAGCCTCGGTACATCTGTTCCACTTTAGCCTGCACGTTGGGTAAAGGAACAAGAGATAGACGCCGATGGAGCAGAGAGCTGTTTTCCAGAGATAATAAGTATCATCCGGTCAAATGTCTCCCTGACTCCCCTCAAATGTCTCCCTGGGTCTCTTAACAGCTTACTCAAAAGCTGCTCTGGTTTTAACACTCTCTACAAAACACTTCGGCGGGAGACCTGGTGGCTGTTTTCCTGTCTCCCCCTAGGTTGACTTCGCTGCTTTAATTGTTTCGAGGCGCCATGGCGAGCAGAAAGCGGCTCTGTGCTGCGGCACGATTAACCCCCCGCCCCGCCCTGCTTTTGTTGTTCCTCGTCTCAGCTTTGATCGAAGATCGACCGATGGAAACGAGACGCTGCTTGTTAGTTGGATGTCAAAATACGAGTTGCAGCACGTGAGGAAAATCTGTGATGTTACGCGAAGGTGTGCATCTAGTTGCGGAGAGAAAATCCCAATGTGCAGCTTATCTCACAGCATCTCGTGGAACGTCGAGGATGGCGACCTCCTTTTGTCATCCGCGGAGTCACCTGCTGCCGTGGAACCATTACAGCAATTTGCAATAATTCCGGCTGTCAGTCATCTTGCAGGTATGAATTTCTTTTCAAGCGACAGGTGAGTCTTTTCGAACAGTCTTTACTAATTCGAGAAGGGGGAAAAAAAAAAAAAGATTGTCATAACAGTTTCCCATGAGAATTTAAAAAGCTGCATTATTCTACTACATTACCCCAGACATCCCTCACAAGTGCTAAATGATCCATTAATCATGCCGCCAACCATGCAGAACGTCGTAGGACAATAACGCTAAGGAAGTGCCACTCCGAGTCCAAAAGGTCACAAATCCTGGTGGCGGGAGGTGAAGGTAGGTGGCGGGGGAGAGTGTGTGTGTGGGTGGGGGGGGGTTGTCCACATCACTGAGCCGCGAGCAGAGTGAGGTTGAACGGTGGGATGTGGTGTCCGTCAAAATGACTTAGTGACGGTACAGCGGGCCTGAGACGGCCTTCCGTACTGGTGTCGGCCCTGACAGGTGACAAAACAGCTGAGGAAGAGGCACGCCAAGGGACCGTGTGTGTGTGTGTGTGTGTGTGAGTGTGTGTGAGAGAGAGAGAGAGAGAGAGAGAGAGAGAGAGAAATACAGAAATATCAGGTGATAGAGTGTTCCAGACAAAAGGGGTGTAATGTTTGGGCTGACTGACCCGCCAGCGATGTAACGCTCTAACAACGTTGTTTGTATTACGCCGTGTTGTGGTCAAAATTTGCAGTGCCCGCCCAAACCGGCTAACTTTCAAACTAAGTGGGCTAAGCAGTAGTTAGCGTTGTCGTGTTCACTAGACAAAGCCTGCAGCCCAGATCTCCATGAGTGAACGATGCTCTGTGCCCATCGCTCCAAGAATGAGGATCAGCGTCCCGGTTTAAACGACAGGACGCGCCGGATGTCGTGCCCATAATTCAATCAACGTATCTCGGAGGCTACGAATATAAATGGAAAGGTTCCTTTGGCTCCGCTGCTTGCATCTAATCACACAAAGAGCTCGTCTCCATGTCAGCGTAATGAATTTATAACATGTAGCCTTTCATGTGTTCGTGGATAAGCAGGACGTTGCTCCCTTTCCGCAGCGATGACGACCTGTGGGGAGGGGTTTCAGCTTGTGTGTGAGTCTGCTCATCTCCAAGGAATAAATAGGCCTACACTACGTACAAAAAAGCTTGTGGCATGCACAATAATAGAACAGAAGCCAAGACGATCACAGCTACTGGTTAACTACTGTATGTGCTAGCTGTTTCCTCTGTTTCCAGTCTTTATGCTAAGCTAACCACTGCCACAACAGTGGCTCTGGAACAGGCTGCTGCCTTTTTTTTTCTCAAGGGATCTGGATTTTTGGTCAAATTAAATGTCAATGTTTAGAATATTAATGAGGTAAAAACACAAACTCCAAGGTATCATTATTTTATCATTCAGGTTCTTGTTCTTTCCATCACTGAATAAACAAGCTGTTCTCGGAGGAAGATGAGGTCCCCTGAACACTGTTTGAAGCTAGAAAGGTGGCAGGGTCCGCCACATATAAACAAAGTAAAACAGTGTGACCGTTGATGCTTTGTGTTTATATGATCCAAATGACAGACTAAAGTGAATCAACACAATGACATCGCTTTCATAGATTTAATATTTGCTTATCTGCCTGCACGCTAGTTTAAGACATCAAGAATACATCTATAAAAAAAAAGAAAAGAAAAAACTTTAACCTTCACTTCCTGATCCTGCAAAACATTTTTATTTACTGAGCTAACCGCAGCTTAACCAGCAACAATCACCTGTCAGAAGGATTCAGAGGACGGCACAATAATCCCCGACATGACAAACACGCCATTTTAAATACATACACACCCAGTTACGGTAAATCCACACCCTCACATGCTGCGCTGCATACAGTCGTCTATAATTGGGATGTTGTGTGAAGGGCCGACTGCTGCTTGTCAACGGAGATTAGCCGCAGACGTGTGTGTGTGTGTGGGGGGGGTTTGCTGCACCTGAGCACACTGAACAGTGACACCTGGATTAAACGTGATACTGTAGGGACACACAAACGGAGGCCTGCCTATATGTAAACATGTCATACATGAACGCAGTTGCACACATACATATTCTGTTTTCTTCTAATTCCAGGTGTCAACATCACAAGAAACATGGACACGGATATACTTTTTTTTTTTTTTTTTTTTTTTTTTAAATCTTACAACTCTTCTGCCTGCTGATCGTCCCTGATATGAGGCCAACGTAGAAAAAAAAACACAAGCACGCTGTGTTATTCTAAATTATTTAGACATTTCCAGCTGAGCAACAATGGGCTAAAAAGAAAAAGGCCTTTTAAGATTATTTAAGAACGTTTCTGTCACGAGGACAGCAACTCACTTCTTCAGACATGACACCAACAGCCGCCATCTGTCGAGCTCCGAAAGCTCAAGTAAGGCAATTATGGAGCGTATGGTTAATATGTATTGTTCGTTTCAGGCGTATTGGACGAATAAATAAAATAAACCGCCGCCAGGAGGAACCTTGAAGTCCTGAGGAAGCCAGCGCTGCTGCTGTCAAAGAGAAAGGGCAGAGCTGCTGCTGTTTTATAAGAGCAGGCCCATTAGGCCTGAGTGCGAGCATCGTGACTGGCTGAGCGCACATGAGCAACTTTGTGTCGGGCAAATATGCAAAGAAGAGGGATCGAATGTACTAAAAGGAACTTTTAACCCGTTATGTATCCGCCTCGTGTAATACTGATATAAAACTATTAGTGAGAAGACCGTTTCTAAAGAAAACAGATGTGTTGAAAAAAAAAAATTCAAATAGTTTTCAACAATGGCAGTTAGTTGTCTTTTCCGCCCCTCACCCACGCTGCATGTATCAACATCTGTGAAACACGAGGCAGCGGCGCTCATCCTGCCTCCGTCCACAGGGACCGCCAGTATCAACAGAGAGCCGAGGTTCACTTGTAGCCGCTTTAAGATGCGCTTATTTTTTTTTTTTTTTTTTTTTTTTTTTTGCAGCTTCAGCAAGTCCCGGTTTCAAGGGGGATCTCTTAATGCGGTCTTCCTACGGCAGAGTTCCACATCTGTATTTCCCGAGGGTGTTGCTATGTGCTGTGTCGTGGCACGGGGGACAGTCGCCCTGAGAGATACAAGACACGCAGATACACGCTGACTGAGTGAGTGAACGGGAGGAATGATTCCTACAAACCTCACTGTACATTTGGGATCCTGAATATTCTAATCCTGATTCCAAGCGAATCTTGTAGCAAAACTTTTGGGGAAAATAAAGAAAAGAAAGGAGATTTATACTGAGGCGCAGGGTTTGGGATGAATGAGCAGGTACTCCAGAGCAAAGTTTTAAACCCCTCTTTGTTTTCTGAGATGTTTGTGCCGCTTTATCGCCCTCTCTGCATCCAGCCGTCGCACACACACACCGTACACACCTTTGGTCACACAATCACATTCAGCGATGAAAAACAATAGCCGGGACCGCGGGTAGGTGTGCGTGAGTCAACAGCCTGTGGAATTTGACAGTGACTCACATTACCAAAAAGAAAAAGAGAAACACACACACACACACACAGATAGAGGAGATAGAGAGGTGGCTCTGAAGTCAAGACCACCTGATTTATTGCTACTCGCACTTCAAGTAGGCGGACAAAAGAAAAAGCCTCCTGATGATGTTTTCAAACTATTGGAGGCTAAACTCTTGACCGAGCTCTCCATGATGTCGGACAGTCAGTCTGTCGCTTTTTTTCTCCAGGCGTGCTTCCTCTGCTTCTTCTCCTTCCTGCGTCTTACTCTCGCTGCTGGCGTTTGTCCCTCCACCCGTCACATTTCCTCCCTCTTTGTTCTCCAGTCGCAGAGTATCGACAGCCACAGCTACCGGACCTCCTCTCTCTCTCTCTCTCTCTCTCTTCCTCCCTCGCCTCCTCTGGCCTTCGGGAGGCTCTCAGGGCGCAGTATGTGGCTGCCCTCGCCTCACGGTTGTCAGGCGCGAACCGATCGTTTCACCTAACTGAATAACGCTCCCGTCCCGCTCGCTTGTCCCCTCTCCTCGGTGCTCCCTCGAGCCCTCTGCCATTTTCCCATCTCTCCCCTGCTCGACCCCTGAGATCCTCTCACCTCCTGCACCTTCTCATCCTCACCTCTCCGCTTCTGCTTCGCTCCATGTCCTCCTCTCTCATTGTTCCCCCCCCTTCATCGTCTTCTCATCTTTTCCTCCGAGTCTCTCTCTCCCCTGCTTGTCGTTCATTTTCCACACACACACTCTCTTTCTCTCCATTTGGGCCACCCCCTGGTACTTTTAGGTCATTGTGAACTTCTGCTGCAAAAGAACTATAAATGCCCTCTCTCTGCCCCCTGTGGTGAGCGACAATACCAGAATCTCTCGCAGGCCAAAACCTGGTGTCTGTTCGTGTGTGTGTGTGTGTGTTCCACGTGTGTGTCTGGGCATGTGCGCTGAAAGCAGAAAGCGCATGTGTATATGTGCATCTGCGATTAAACTGCAAATGCACATTGCTCCAGGTGTATAAGAGACATGTCGCCATTCTGCAGTGCTCGTCCTTCTGCTGTTCATTCTACGTTGCTCCCTGCTGTGTTTGCTCTGTGTTTTATTATTTTCTTCACAGCATTTGTTACCCTTCATGTCCGGAATGTAAACGCAAAATGGATGCTTGTTTCCATCCACAATCCTCATTTGATTATTAGGGATCGGGTCATTGAGATAACAACAAGTAGGCGACGGAATTAAAAGTGGGCCAATTGAATCTAAAACGTTAAAAGAAGAAAACCACAATGGAAATACAACATTTATATTTCTATGTTGGAGTCACAAACGAGAAGGCGGGCAAGCCGGTGAACACAGTTTGACACTCTGTGTTTCAACATTTGTAAGAGTGACACCACTGGATATCTTAAAGACGGGATCTGTTTTTTGTGGCAACCAAAACAGGTATTTCAAGCCAAAAGGTGAAAACTGAACGTAAAGTTGCAACACTAAGAAACGTAAAGTTTCAATGTATCCTCAGTTTGCACAAACCTACAGTGCCAAAATGCATCCCGTGATTGGGTTGGATATTTTTAGGCTATTTCACGACACACAGTACCTATCTCAATATTTTGAAATCTCCTCAAAAGCCCTCCATACCGTGGAGTGGAACCGTCTGTGATGCAGCCTTTAAAATCAGGAAATACACCAAGGTCTGTTCCCTGACGCAAAATAACAATATTCAAAATGTAATGCAATCACTTGGCCTCAAATCAGGATATAATACGGTATGATATCAACATATTGTTCATAAAGATACACCGTCACAGCCAAAGATCCGAACGGGCAGAGAAGACTCAAGGACAGAAGGTACTGAACGTCCTCTCCTGAGCCGCTCGGCGTGTATCGAGTGGCACTGACATCCTCAGGATCAGACATTTGATCATCACTGATCTTCTATACCAGCAGCATTATGTTTCTTACAGTTTGGTTTAAAACAATTTTATATACATATTGAGGTGGTGAGACGTTTTCAGAGTTCAGAGAAGCTAACGTGACTGGATCTCATCCAACTACCGACGCTTGACTTTCGGACAGAAATGTGCCGTTGACCCAGCGCCTCATTCACAACCGCATTAATCAACGTGAGACATTTGCTGAAGCCGGGCGGCTCGAACAACAGGGGCAAGAATGACGGACACCACTGCAGAAACAATAGGAGAGGAGAGGAGGGGGAGAGGTGGATATGAGTGATCAGCCTCTTTGACGCTTTGTTCAAAGGGGTCACTTATAGGGGTCACAGTTCATTTAAAAACAGCTGCCATTTTGCCTCCTATCGCGAAGCTGCAGGGGCATTTCACTTGCTCCAAGACCTCAGAGTGACCGGCGGCATTTGCTGCGTAGACAAAAAGGTTCTAGTACCTCTCCAGTTGGGAGCAATACAAGGAGCAATATGTGTGTGTGTGTGTGTGTGTGTGTGTGTGTGTGTGTGTGTGTGTGTGTGTGTGTTGGCGCAATCCAATCATATCACGCCGTTGACTTTAAGATGGCAGTTTAATGCGGAGCCACTTGCGCTGGGGTGCAGCGAGACATTACATTTCTAGAAAGAATGACGAGCTGGTGGAGAGAGAGCAGGAGTCAAAGTCCACCCTGCAGCCAGAAGACTCTGACTGGATGCTTAAAAAAAAAAAGAAAAGATGCTTTCAAAAAGCATTGTGCCTCGAGTTCCACGACAGCTTGTTTTTTCTTTTCTTTTTTTGGTGCAAGACACAGTAATGAGGTTTATGTGGCAGCAAATTTCTTCCATCAACAAGAAGATGAGGAGAGGAAGCGAGGGGGCGGGCTGCTCCAGTGAGATCACGGTCTGTCTGATGTGATGCTCACAGCCGCTCTCTCTTCCTTCGAAAGTATCGGCGAATAGACGAAACAGGAAGGTCGAGCATGTGTGTGTGTGTGTGTGTGTGAGTCAAGAGGGGGGTCCTCCTGGCATGATTATAGTCTCTTAATGCCGTCTTCTTGGCTGCAGCAGGTAATGTGAGAAGACCTGGTTGCAGGAGGGGCCCCTCAACAACTTTTGTGTGAATTCTCTTCACGGCCATGGACAGAAACAAACAAACAAACAAACAAACAAATGTTTTGCTGCCATTTCTGCTCCGACTCAAACCGGAACAGATCACGCTTTGTGCTGTCGAATCGCAATCCTCATTACACGGAGTCCATCTGATGGGCTCAACATCCTGCCCACTGTCCCTGGAATACAGACACGCAGCAACAAAAACACACACACACACACACACACACACACACACAAACGCACAACCAGTAGAGATGTTGGCTCAGATTTTTTTTTTGTTTCAGCTCTGAAAGAAAAAAATTCAACAACCCCTCTGTCATTTGAACATGTCACCCTCCTTGCAGACATCTGAAGGTAAAAAAAAAAAAAAAAAAACCGACAGATGAGTTGCTGGATCAGCGGGGCTACAGGTTTAACAAACAAGCAACACCTCTGCCTCATCTGTGCGCTCCCTCTCTCTCTCTCTCTCTCTCTCTCTCTCTCTCTCTCTCTCTCTCTCTCATCATTTTCTCAAGAAGCAGGAAAATATGCAAACACCACAGCACCGGGAGTCAATACAGCCACATGCGAAGACTCGAAGTGAGAAATAGGCCAAACTTACCTTGACTGACATTAAAAAAGGTGTGTCCAGGGTGTTATTTTGTTGCTGCTGTTACTGAACCAAACAGCCGAGGTTTCGCCCTCTTCTCTGAGACACCTGGCCGGCGAACACCATGGAGAATCAGTATCCACTGGCCATTTAGGGGATCGCTGCCCGCGGACGCATCTCAGCGACGAGAGTGAGGAGAAGAAAAAAAAAAAAAAGAAAAAAAACGAGAGCGTCGTGGAGATGCTGCGGTGCGAAGCCCCGCTTTCCCCCGCGCTGGGGGAAAAAAAAAAATAATAAAAAATTGGGCTGTGCGCTGCAGCCTTGGCGACTCTGCGTGGTGCGCACTGGTCTCCGGCGGACTCACATTTCCAGAAAGCCAAGAGAGAGAGAGGAAGAGAGAGAGGGAGAGAGGGGAAGAAAAAAAAAAGCTCAGATGTGATTCTCACCGTGTTCCTCCAGCCGCCAAGTTTTAATCAGAAGCTCCCAGATGAGGTTTGTGTTTGAGTTCCACTTGAAGATGTGTGCGCTAGAGGAATTTGGGAACACTTTTTTTTTTTTTTAACCGCGGTCACGTTGACTGAGCACACTGCAAAATAAATAGATAAATAAATAAAGGAAGAATCCTACGGAGCAGGAGAGGAAATATTTGTCCGACGCGGCATCTCCTCTCCTCTTTTTCTCCATTTCCCTCGTTTCAAAAAAAAAAAAAGGAAAAGAAAAGAAAAAAAAAAGAACGTGTCACATCTTCTCACACCTTCGATCTCCGACGCCACGGCTCTAACTTGTTTATTCCCCGACGGATGTATCCAAAAGGCGTGCCTTTGCTTTTCAACTGTTAATCACCTGCGGGATGGAAAGAAAAAAAATGTAGTCTTCTCCGACAGTAGAGGGGCTTCACTTCTTCTTCATCCCCAATCCTCCTCCTCTTCTTCCTCCTCCAACCGATGGAAAAAGGGGGGCGCCTCAGACCGAAGCCGAGCCGCTTCGTCCAGCCGAAATATCCCACACGGAGGTTCACCCGAGGATCGCGACCGGGGGGAGAAAAAAAAAAACAACAAAAAAACAAAGAAAATGAACGAAATAAGAAAAACAACAAACAATTTTTTTTTTTTTAAAAAAGAGAGAGAAATCTTTAAACGTCCTCCAGAAAAGGTGGATTTCCTCTAATTATTCCCATGTTCCTCCACGGGGGTTCATTAATTTATCTCCGGCGCGTCAAAACCTGGTGGTGTGGCTGGATTCTCAGCGAGGAAGAGTTCAGAGAGAGAGAGAGAGAGACACACACACAGACTCACACACACACACACAGAGAGAGAGAGAGAGAGAGAGGGAGAGAGAGAGAGAGAGAGAGAGAGAGATTTGGGGACATGGTCAATAGGCTCCTGCTTATTTAGGAAACGTTCACATTTGTTCAGTTCCGTCTCGTCTTGCAGCTGCACATCACTCCCCTAACTGCACTGAAACTAATTGAATTGAACTGAAATGAGTGTAACACTAACACACACATACGGGGAGGGGGGGGGCGATGGAAAGTGTGCGTGTCCGTGGCGTGCGTGTATGGCAATCTGTGGGGAAAAATGGTGCGCGGCGGATTAAATATTTGATGATGCGTGCTGAGGACCAGTTTGCACCAGCATTGTGACGGGAGACACACGCACACAGAAGTACACCCCCCCCCCCCCACACACACACACACACACACACACACACACAGAGCGGCGTATGATCTGCGTTTCATGTCTTCATGAGATCGGACAAGCGAACGCACCACATCGCATGAACAAGTTGAGCGGTACCGGCGGGAGGAGGAGGAGGAGGAGGAGGAGGAGGAAGAGGAGGAGGGAGGGGTGCGGTGGAGGTGCGGTGCGGTGCGGTGCGGTGCGGTGGAGGGAGTGCACCGCGGTTCAGTTTTGGCAAAGTGGGTGGCGATGCCTTGGCACACGATGAGATGGCTGTGTGTTGTGGCGGTGTTGGAGTCAACTCTGAGCGAGAAGAGACGGGGGAGCGTCTCCAGAGACGCTTAATGGAGATGGAAAATGAGCTGGGATGGAAAATCTTATTTGGAAGTCGGAGCCATGACTACACACGCACACACACACACACACACACACACACACACACTCCTTCGCACCGTTTTTTCATATTCTCTCAGCACCATGGAGAGCTTCCAGTGAGCAGGCGCTGTCCAGGGTGCTGAGAACTTCTTCTCTTGGCTGCAGACTGTAATCTGGCCATCACTCGCTTTTTTTTTTTTTCCCATCTTCCTCAAAGTTATTATTATTCTTTTATTATTTTCATCTTTTGGGCACCTTACAAAACTCACAAATCAAAAATCCTTCAATCTCTAAGAAGACTCTATGATCCTGTGTTTACATATCTTGGCACCAACAAATCATCAGTGGCGGTTCTAGAGTCTGTTGGGCTCCGGGGCCATAAATCCCCCAGGGGCGCCCTGCTACCAGCACTCGTAACCATAGTGTTACATTTGATCTGACGCCAGCAACAAATGTCGTCCCATGTCGTCACTGGTTGAATTTGTTTAACATAAAAACAAAAAGAGCTGTTAATGTGATGCAGCAGCAGCGGTGCACAGTGTAGGGGCCTCAGGGTGCTGGCTCGCCCCTCCTGACCGCTCCTCCTCTGCTAATCATATTATTACGTTACGGAACTTGTTCATGATATCAAGCACTTCTTACAAATCATCGCATTCATTACAGGCCGCGCTGCCAGAGTGCCCATTATAAAACATATTGTATTGCGTTTAAGTACACATTACAGCGGAGCCGCGGCGATCAATCGACTGATTGATTCGCTGCCAGCCGCCAGGTTCATCGTCGACCTTTTTAATACTTGATCAATCTGCTTGAGCGATTTTCAAGAGAAGAAAAAAGTCAGAAATCTCAAGGACGTTCCTCTCTTCACCCCCCCGCACACTCACCTGCCTTGACCTCCCCCACACAGGGGTCAGAGCTCTCGGCCAACTTCCTCATCAACACGAGAGATTCCTTTTTTTGCCAAATCTCAGTTCTTGTGTATGCCATTCATCAAACACTGCTTAAAATGATACGTGCGAATAAATAAAGGCCCGCAGTGGCTATTTTATGCTTATTTGTTTTTTACTCTACTGAGACGCAGGACTGCAGCTAATGAGTGTTTTATCATTATTGATTCATCTGACAGCTAATCTCACACACACACATACACACACACGCGCGCGCGTCACACGAGACCCAAACAAACTGGCCAATCAAACCTCTCTGGTGTAAAAATGACTGTTTTTGCAAATGGAGTCTGGTAGCTTTGAACGGAGCATCATGATGGCTGTTTGTGATTAATGGTATGGTCCTTGACACGTCAAAAATATTGTAAAAAGGGTTCTTCACAACATCCAGGAGCCCAGTGTGACGTCCTTGAGTAAGTTCTCTTGCCCCGACCAACAGTCTCAATCCAAATATTCTTCATTTATCAACATCAATAACAAAGAAATGCCACAAATCCTCACATTTAAGAAGATTACGTTGCCTGAGGAACGACCAAATCCACGATCAAAATAGCCGACAATCAATTATTCCACTTATCATTGCCGCTCTGGTGAGTCGTAGGGACTTGATTGTATGCGGTGCCTTGTCACGGTGGTTCCCGTGTTCACAATGTCCGGGTTAACGACTTGAGTGCCCCCATGCGCCGAAAATGCCCTTTTAATGTGTGCCGGGCCGTCAGAAATAACGCTGATCCGCGCAACGCGAAGAGTGAGGCTGCAGAGATTTGGGATCAATTAAACATGACTACATTTCTTCACATGCCAGGGCACTCGCACTGAAAACGCAGCCCAGCGAGTTGCTTTGAAGCACAGGCATATATGTATTGACAGCAAAATACTTATTATGGCACTTTTTATATGCCGCGCACTGGAAAAAAAAAGAGGGGGGGGGGCTCCGGGCATGAAAGCTGTATGTTTTGCCATTGTACGGTCATGACTAATTCAAGGCCCAATGTGCAAAAATACCCCCCACTTGCCAGCTTGAGGTAAAGTGCGTTATTCATAAGTTGTGAATAATTGAGGTTTAGGGAACACGGTTGGAAACAGAGGGGGGATATTTGCTGACTGCGGGCTTTGTCGGGGGTTTGGCACTTGTGAGGGAACACAATGCTCGGGTCAGGCAATTAGCAGGAGGAACAAAGAAAAACAAAGCCAGGTGCTCCATGTGCCCTATTGATCAAGAATCAACAACCAAACGGGCCTTTTTCTTTTTTCCCCCTTCTACCCGGCTAATGTCATCAACAATGGATGCGTCACCAATTTTTTTTGTCAGAGTCACCCACTGCATCACGTCCTCACACGTCAACTCGCATCACTTGCATCACAACAACAACAAAAAGCGATCAGTGATCAGACAGCATCGGGAGACGGGTAAAGAAACATGGTGGTTCAGAGCCTCGTGAGTCATATTGCTGCTGTTTGAGTCAGGACGGGAACAGTAGCGCGTGGTTTTCGGATGTTTTTTATATATATATACGTCAACAGCCAGTGTTGACGAGGATCAGTTTGACATAATCTGCGTGTTTATACAACAAATATGGCACCCGGTTGTGGCGAAGAGTGACGCAGAGTGAAAACATTTACCCGTCCAGGACAAAAACACTCCCACCACTGACAATTACTGAGAGACAGAGCGGACTATTCCAGCTCTTCTTTTTTTTTTTTTTTCGGGCTTCCGAATGCACCTGACAAAGTGCTTTTCACTCTCACCACGACCGAGGCTACAGTTGCTGAGAGCAGCCAAGTTTGCAATTTTCCTAAACCTCGTTTCCTCTCGGTAACGCGTCAATCTGTCTTGTTATCGCGAGGAAACATAAGGCCGATCTCTCGAGATAACGAGATAATTTACCGCAAGGAAACAACTCGGTGATGAGTGGACCATCTCACACACACACACACACACACACACAGCTTCACTGCAGACCATGTGAACTCTTTATGAACTTTTCCATTTCCTGTAAGAATGTTACCCCTACTGATTTCACTTGAGAGGGATTTATTGTAAGGTACAGGCTTATATCCATTGGTCCAAATCCAAGTCAGCGCAATGATTGTAGAAGAATGACACCATCAGTACAACTGATTTACACAATCTTGTGTGTTTCTGTGCCATTCATAGCACTGAGGTCGGGGGTTTCAGGGGTCGGGATGAGTGGCTGTTTATGCCAGGCTGCTAGCGGTAGCCATGTTGCTAATGCTGGGGACGGAGGGTTGAAAAGTTTTTTGTTGTTGTTGCAGTTTAAAACAGTTTCTACAGTTGTCAAGATAATATGGCACGTCTGACCTCTGAAAAACACAAGTAATGAGAGGAAACAACCTTTCGTTCTCTCATAATAACAAAGCAATCTCAGGATAACAAAGCAAGTTTTCTCAACATAATGAAATGATGAATGAAGTCATGTTGTTGAGATTACAGCAAATGATATTACATTTTATTTAGATGTATATGCTGTGTGTTTAAACGGTTATTTCTCTAACGGCTGCTTACAGATTTCAGAGTCATGTGAACATGTCCTCAGCTTTTGGCCCGTTGGCTTCAGTTCCTAAAAAATGCAGCCTCTAGTGCAGCTCTAATGCCGGCAGTCTGCTTTGTGGCAATATTAAAATGTTCTGGCTGTAGAAGTTGTGGTAAGATGAACAAATTGCACCTGAAAAGTCATGTGAAACTTTGTTTAAATCAGGTGTGTCAGCGTGGATGACAGGCATTGATAGAGGTTTCCACAGCCTCCAGGGCTGCCGGGGAAGAGATAGGCTACATCCTTAGCGGAGTGTGTGTGTGTGTTTTAGTGGTTGTGTGTCTATATGTGAAGGTGTATGTTCTCACCCATCTCTCTGGGAAGAGATAAGGGGGTGGTGGTGTGTGTGTGTGGGGGGGGGGAGTCCTGGAGGTACCTGTAGCAACGGAGGGATCTGGAGGAAAGCGATTAGTGCCACAGGCTCGAACCGCACCCTCGCTATCTGAGCTCCGTTTGAAACAACCGTCAGCGTGAAGGTGACACAAGAACACATCTGCGCTTTATTACGCACCTGTGGGAGCACACGCACACACACACACACACACACACACACCTCCAGGAGATTGGATTGATGACTTTGCACACGTTCAGCTGTTGCGTGTTAAGTCCACACCCGTCGCTATGACCTCATGTGATATGAAACATTGAACTTGTCTTGCCAGTTCTCTGCGCGCACACACTTTCACTCTCTTTTACACACACACACACACACACACACACACACGTACCTTTACAACTGAAACCTGAACTGCGCCCTCCCGTGTTCCTATGAAACATTCATAGTCCCAGTTGACTGGACATGTGTTCATGTGTCGAGTGGATAAGTGCGCGAACGTCCGCGTGTACAGTTTCTCATCAGTCATGTCCGGGCACACGCTGAGGCATCCTTCCAAAAAGGGGGTCGTGTTACGTCTCTCAGCGCTATGCGACGGTCTGAGAGGAAGAAACAGCGGGACTGATGACAACAAAAGGGCCTCTCCGCTGCGAGAGGGAAGACGAGGGGAGGAGTACAAAAAGACACGAGGAAGAGCCAAGAGGTGAGTGAAGCAAGCTGACTGAGGGAGAAAGTGACAATGGAGCCAAAGAAAAACTCACGGCGAGAAAGCAACTTTTATTATTTTGAACAGTTCACACATAACAGGCCCGGGCTGTCAGATCCAAACGCCGCCACGACAAAAGCAATTGAAGCGACAAACTCGGCTTCCATTAAACCCCAGCTGTGATGTTTTGCCCAGTGGACTGATGGATTGTTTGTTTAGCTGTGTGCTGTTAGCTCTGCGCTTTGGCAGCGGGCGTTATTGTTTCAAACGAAAATCATACAGAACCGAGCGGTATTTTCTAATTGCGTCATTTTTAATTGTCTCCTGTCTGAATACAATCTCTTTATACTCTCCCTGAGTGCTGTTTGACAGCAGCCGCTGGGCAGCGATTTGGGGAAATGTGTGAGAAAACGCCGCTGTTAATGGCAATATTTTACCAGCATTATGTGTTGCGTATAATGAAGTGTAATTCACCCGTTATTGTTACCACACATCAGATGATGGATGTTTGTGCTTCTGGACTGGCCTTTTAATGGAAACCCCTGATGTCTTTATGGATGTAAGGTATTCTGAAAACAAGCCATTCTTGCAGTGGTAGAAAAAAAAAAGTATTCAGATGTTTTAATACCACATGGTGAAGATGCTCAGAGATGGAATGTAACTTAAAAACCCCAACAATTCCATTCTGTTTATACTGCTATACTATGATAACCATACTAAACTGTTATACGAGTACTACTCCTGTGGGTCACTCTGACTTCTAAAAAAGTAACATTTTTAACACGATATCTTTGCTTTTAATCATGTATTACTTCTCTGTAATGTTCACAACACGGGAAATACTAAAAGTAAAAGTATTTACAAAAGTATGTGAGTACTATCAGCAAAATTTACTTTAAGTTTCCAAGACAGAACTACTTATTTATTATGGTCTTTGTTAGTGTCTTACTGTTGTGCATAAGGTTTGGACCAATATCACTGCTGCATTAATGTGTACGTTGAATTTTAACTGCTGTAGATGTTTATGGTCGTGCTGATTTCAAGTATTTGATAAACTTCTATACGATCATCATATGTTTGCAGCGTCACTGTCCTGTGGGAACCACGTATCTCTAACAAAGTCAACGTTTCCTGTGCTCGGAAAACAAAGCCAGCCTGTTTTTCCAGCTAATCCAAGGGAGTTTTTCACCAGTTTATTTAGCTTGAGAAGAACTTTGCACAATCCATAAAGCAACACTCAAAAACTTCACTTTATCACTTAAAGACTTTAGACTATCATGCATTCGTTGGACACGTCGGAGATGTCTGCGAACACACTTCTCTAGACACAAACAGAGAACTCTCTCACTCCTGCTGTCCTCAGCCTCACTTCTCACTTGTTGGAAAAATCCATCTGACTGACACTGAGACAGCAGCCGAAGAATTTAATCCAATTTTACTTGATTTTAAGTCTATTTACAGTATCACCCTTCCCCTCATGGACAAGCACATGCGCGCACGAACACACACGCACGCATCCGTACACAGGGAAATCGTGCGCGTACATCTTCGACTACAGTCTCATTTCACAGTCTGCTCTTTACCTACCCAGCGCCCCCCTGGAGGGATTTAGTAAATAGAAAGCTAGTTTGTACTTTCCATTAGAGCCTAATTCTATTACGCAGCCGGCTCTTATCGATCCGAACATTCAGGGAGACATGCAAGAAAAGTAGCAAGTGGAGCACAGCGGAGGCCACTGTGGTTTTGAGGACGGAGGCGGGAAAAGGTGGGAGAGTGAGGGGGTGCGCTTGGTCGAGGGCATAAAGCATAAATGAAGGGATGAAGACAGGGGGAGATAGAGATAAGATTGGAGGAGAAGATGATGTAACTGCAGCCGCCAGTTAAACATGAACTAGTGTCACATTCAGACTGACAGACACAGCACCTGTATGACAATGCAAGAATCTTGCCTTGATTTATTAATGTGTGTAGCCTTACAGTATTAGTGCACGCTACTTTTGAGTCACAACAACTCAAACAACTGCTTCAGAACAATGCACAACCCCAATGCATAAAACAAATGAATAAGTCATCAGAGCCAGCCGCTCCATAATAAAACCATGTCTTACCATCATGCAGTTCTCCAAGTCTACCTCTTCATCCTCCTCTGGCTCATATTCCTCTCTGTCCTGTCTTTCTCCCAGGTGTTCTGGCTCAGCTGTGTTGCTAACATTAGTGCTAGCAGTATTAGCACTAGTGCTAGCTCAAGCTGCACTTGATTTTAAAAACAAATCAGTCAGTTTGCGGCATTTTTCACCAACAGTGCCCTCTTACATTTCTCTCCTTCTCCACTCGCCCCTTGTGTCGCTCGATGCCTCGATTCATTTTCTGCTAGCTTATTCTCAGTCAACTGCCAGCTTCCAACAAGCATGCAGACGCAGTCTACTCAATTCAGTCTTCAAATTCCCAGAAGGCATTGCTTCATTTTAACTTTTGCAAACAAATAATCAAATAAAAAAAATGCAGGTGGATTTGTTTTATATAACCATGCACGTTTTTGAACATCTACATAAGACATTTAGCTACAAAACAATGCAGAATGATATAAAAATTTGTGACTGTAGACTGTAGAGGGTAACCATGACTGTGATACAGAGACTCGTAGTGGTGTCCAAATGTTGATTACATTCTCATTGCTAATTAGTGTGAAGGAATTGAAGAACTCTGGATGACAGTTTATGTCTTTTGTCTCATCTTTATGTATCCATTATTTTCACTGGCACAGGAAGTTCCCTTCTCAGGCAGGAAGTGGCTCCCAAACGAGGAGGCGCATGTACAGAACTCAGAGAGAAGTTCTTATTGTTCTATTGTTTCGAAAGAACTCATGATGATAAGGATATTACTGCAATATGTTAAGATGATTTTAAATGTTACCAGTCAAATTCATCTTTCACAATAAGAGTGCAGGTAGCTAACCTGTAACCGTAACTGGACAAATGGAACACTCACTCTTAATGAACATAGAAAATGCAACCAGATTAACCGATGAACAAAAGATCCACATATCAATGAATTTACAATCTCATCATATGTTTTGTTGACATGATTTAGTTTATTCTTCAATTTTCAATATCGTCCTAAGACACTATACATACAGTATTTATAGCTAAGCATACATATGTGTGATAAAATACAGGAATATTAATATTAGAGCAAAATATGAGGATCAAAATTAGTGACTGTACGGTAACAATGAAAATCAATTAATGTGATGGTGAAAATGTATGTGAGAGCAGAATGTACACTATATACGCTACTCCAAATTAGAAAGGTGAGAGGGCCACAATGAATCATTGCATGACTGGCCCCTCATACATGAAACACACAGTCACACACACACACACACACACACACACACACACAGTATTGTTCTATCCTGTATGTTTCCAAGTAATACTTTGCACATGAGAAAATGCACATAAACAGGCATTGTGCAGGTGTATCAGAGCTCCACGACACACTGATCCAAACAGTGCAGAGACCTTAAGTCTCACACACACATACACACACACACTGGACCGTGATATGAAGGTGACCACAGCACACAAGCGCCAGGCAGATATGAGAACCTGTATCTGAATGCACGACACGGGGAAGGTTTGCTATACGGTGTAGTAGAGATTGGAGTGTTTTGTTGTTTAACCCGGGCCCGCTCTTGGAACCAGAGATGTGGTCACACCTGACTCACCCTGCCCCCCGGGGGACGAGTGTGTGTGAGTAAACCTGAAGAAGAAGAGATTATGAGGAACATTTCTGCAGAGGCACCCGTAGATGGACGGTGAGCGAGAGAGAGAGAGAGAGAAAGAGAGAGAGAGAGAGAGAGAAAGGCGGTGGCGGTGGCGAGAGCCAGCAGAGCGGATAAAGGAAAAGATGAGTTCAGAGAGGGGTGTGAAGGAGCAGAGGTGAGCCGGGGGGGATAAGGTACAGCACTGAGGAGGGAGAGGAGATGAGGTGAACGGAAAAGAAAATAAGACACAGTGCAATACAGTTATCACTACTACCTGGAAAAAAAGATTATGAGTTAGCTGTGTGTGTCCAATATCAGACACAGGCTCAGAGACCACGAGCACTGAAAAAAGGAGGATTAAAAAAGGCACACGGCTACCCAGGGACAGGACGGAACATGTGATCGCCGAGTGTGACAGGTGATAATTCTTTGGTAAATAAAACCTCCTCAATTACCTCACTTACCTGAAAAAAAAAGATCTCACATGCAATCTAAAAACACACATGAGCGAATGTAGCTCACTGTAGTACAAGAGGATGGAAGAGGCTGGCGAATAAAAGCAACTGGGAGACAATAGGGAAGACAAGCTGCTAGACGAAGCAAGCCAGCGTTGGACCAAACAAACAGATGGGGAAGAGGGTGTCAAAGAACATTCAGTTTCAAATTCTCTTCCTGTGTTTACAGTAAGCAAACTAACGAGGGGGCTCACTGGATCAACACCACAGTGGAGCTCATGGCTCCTTATGCTTATTTTATCCCTGACGCACGCCCACAATCACAGTGTGCGTCCTGTCAGCTCCGTCAGGGAACAATGTTTCATTTGACAGCTCCGCTTGGACAAAAAAAAAAGTTTACGAAGCGTCTTCTTTTATTCCTGAACTGCGAGAATGAGGAGAACCTGTTTTCTCTGGATGTTGATTGTTTTTCGAATATGAATCATAGAACTCCCACAGCGAAGCCCACAATTTACTTGATGTTAAGAGTACATCAGAAAATTCCCAGAACTGTGAGTCATGGCATTAAATACTGTTAGCCCCCAGTGAATAAAATTCTGTCAACATCAATAGTTGCTTGATGGGCCTGAAAATAGATGAGAGGTTTAAATCACTGGTACTAAGAGGTGGTCAGATTCAAAATATTGTAGCATCATGACTGTGCTGACCAAGTTTATGAGAACATAAATACAAGCTGTGTTTGGTAGAACTGGTATTTGAATTAAACAGGGTTGGCCTGAATTTGACTCATGAGATACAAGTCATCTTATATTCTCAGGATTTCCAGCCCAGTTGCCAGAATAGAATGTTGGCAATGAAGGATTCTGCAACCCACTGACGTGGTCACATTTGTACTTGTCGTAAGCTGCGCACCATATTGACGTTGCTTCAATATGTGTCATATCATGTTCTTGCATGTTTCTGACTGTCACATTTGGAGGTGAAGGGGGATGTTGATGAGAAACTTGCCAAGCCACTGACCACTGTTCAAGACTAGGTTTCAACATTTGTAAGTGGGTATTTTTAAGAAGACCTTGGGACAGTTGGAGGCAATGAAACCAGGTGTTCCTGATGAGACCTCGCGACATCTTTAGCAATGTTTCTGTTGACCAAATCAGTTACTTTAGGCCCAAACACTATCTTTTCCTAAACCTTACCAAGTATTTTTTGTGCTTAAACTTAACCTAAGACCATAAGCACAATGTTGTCTCATTAAGTTTCAACATATCCATGGTTTTCAGAAACATACATTGCTCGATTGTGTTGTGATGATTGGGTTGTTAACAATCTGTCACTCTACATTACAGGTACCAACTAAAAAATATAACTCATTACGTCATGACAATGTCATGTGTCGAAGACTTATTTTGATCTAAACATGTATGTAACCTGTCATCCTGCCCTCTCACTGAAGCTACATAGAGCCAAAACAAGTGGCGGGGGGATAGACACCATCACCCTTATACACCACACCATCCAAATGATTTTAAAGCTGTTAGTTTAAGGTAAAGAGTGCCATAATGTTGCTTTATCTTACATTTGATGCATCTAGATTCCAAATTAGGATAGATTTTGTGCTCCCACTGGATTGCACATCAAAGTAGATCAGTGCATCATAATGGATGCTTCACTCACAAAAAGAAAAGTTATTTGTATTCTGCGGTCTCTGTCCAAAATTAAATCTAAAACATCTGCCAAACACATTTATCTAAAGTGACTTTGTAAAATAAGTGAATGTTCCAAAGTAGATGTCTAGACCTGCTCAAATTGGACAGTGTCATGAGATGACTTTTGTGAATTTGCGCTGTACAAATAAAGATAGATAGATGATGCATCAGCTGTGTACACTTAAAGGAAAACCTGTTAATTAACTGGTAAAAAAGCTGATCAGATGACCACCTGCTGTACTCCCAGAATAAGCCTGCAGTGATTTGGCAGGGCAGTCAGGTTGCTGCGTCCTGCATCACATACATACAAATAGGTGTTCTGCTATGATACTAGAGGCCAGTCTTAGTTCAGCCTGCATAGCATTAAACCAGTGGTGCTGATATGCTTTAGCAGTCGCTGAAATCACAAAAGCCAGGTCCTCAGCCCACGTCTGTTAGCTTCACCATGGGGATGAGTTTCATTCCAGTCCAGGGGACAAATCATGTAAACAAGGCGAGTGACTCTGACACATTGAGTGCGATGTGTATTGCAGATCAATGAACTGTCACACAAACGTATCACAGAAACATATGTAAAGAAGACACAGGGATTGGATTTTTATTGCTTTAGGTAAATAACCTACAATATAAAGCAGCCAACAAAAGAAAATGTGCACCTCACCTGTTTCGTTTCATGTTTTTCTGTAGGCTGTAAAAAAAAAGCAGCTTTGACAACATTAGTTTTCAAATATAGCCTAGAGATGGGCAGTGCAGCTGAGGACTGATGCTTGGTGTTTGAAAGGGCTGACTATGTGTTAAAGGTCACCTGTGCTGCTGTCTACACACACGTCTGATCACACATACACACACACACATACACACATCCACATCCACATGCACACACTGTCACTGTAGGGCAGGTCAATGGCAGTGCACTCTCCAAGCTGTCAGGGCCGTTCTGTGGTTTGCCCAGGACAAAATCGAAAGTTGCCTTGGGCTTCCACCCGTGCAGATTGACTCATATCTCATATTGCTCCCAAATACAGAAGCAAATAAGACACAAACAAGCATTTTCTTAATGTTTGAACTGGCACAGAACTTGATTAGAGAATATAATTATAAGATAATTTGCAACACAAATCCATGTATTGGATTCTAGTAAAGCTTCTTAATGTCACCAGATGGTGATGAGTGTGCAGTAGCTCTCTTTCATTCTCAAGATATTTATATATGGACATTTTGTATGGTGCTCCTCAGAGTGTCAGGGTTACAGCTCAGGTTATATCAGCCCCAGTGCTCGGACAAAGAATATCAATGTCAGGCATGCCGGTTTGAATATCAAATTGCAGGTGAAGAAGTGCAAAACTTCTTTACCATCAGACACTCAGCATTCGGATCCTGAACAGAAATTCAAGACTCTTAGTCTATAAAAAAACAATAATATTAATTTTAAAAAGTAGTACATCAAATTATGTTAGTTTAATTTGTGAGACAGAAGGCCTTGTCAGAAACTGACACTTTTGATCAGTGACAAAGTCTGAATGAGACTGAAAAATCAACTTTCTTACTCCTGTAAATGGTTGAATAGTTATAACACCATATGGTTCTGACAGAGCCTTGTCATTCTTCTGGCCTGTACAGCATCCTGGTAAATTTTACTTTTAGCTGAAAAATATGTCTCAAATGATCATGATTTTGAATTGCTATATTGAATATCCATTGTATTCTATACATTTCTATTCATGGATGCCTAGAGATCAGATAAGATATGGAGTTCCACAAGGCTCCATTCCTGGACATTTGCTACTCCTTATTTATATAAATGTATTTCTCACTTCACTTTATAGCCATTCTTTTGAAGATGATTTTAACTTAATTCTTCATCTGACAGACTTTATTCATCCATTTATAAGTTCATTTATTTTGTTTAATTTTGAATTAGGCAGTCTCATTGAGATCAAATAGACACTATATACAGTTTTCATAGAAATTCTGATTCAGAATTTCAGTGTTGAAAATATGAATTATTGTTTATCATCATTTTTCCATAACTGAATAAACAAGTTGTTCTCAGAGGAAAACATGGTCCTCCAGAACACTGTTTGAAGATCTGAGAACATGAAACATTCATATGAACACAATCAGCGAACACAAACAATACAACTTCATGACAGTTACAAGAATCATAAAAACAAAAGATAATGAGTGTTCAAAATGTCTAAGGGGAATGTGAGCCTTGAGACTCTTGATGGGCAGTTTCCAGTTTATTTCCAGTCATTACTATTCATATGTAAGACAAGCATAGATATTAATTTTCCAAATGGATTCAGCTTCATCACGTAGCTCATAATTGAATGACAGAAGTGCAATCTTCAAAGTCACACTAAAAACACTATTCTCATTATGAAATGATGATGGGGAACTTCTCAGGTGCGGCAGACTTAATACCTTGCTATAATAACAGGGGGGAAATGTTTACCTGGAAAGATTGTACAAGCATTCAGCCAGAAAATGACAAAAACAAATGGCTTGTTGTCTGACTGCTGTGCGTCATTTCATATAGTTGTTGAACGTTTTGTTGCACAATGCAGTCATCCACCCCATTACTTATTATAATCCTTATGAAGTAACATTTCCACAGACAAGCTGCCTTTATCCATGAACGGAACACACATTCATTTCATTTTGGTGTTGTATTTTTTTTTTTTTTTTTGCTGATGCTCCTGATCTTGCATCTGGGACTTGATTTTCAGTGCTCTTTTGGGACAACTCTAACAAGCCCCAGCTGGGTTTCTCTCTTCTTCTGCACAGCTGTTTTGTTTTGCATCTTTTTTTTTTTTTTTTTTTTTATGCTATGGCTTCTGTACGGATAAATAAACTGTAATCTTTATTCAAACTCCCCCGAGGTGACATGATCATGACGCTGTAACAGCAGGTTCTCGTGAGTTTACGTATCATCGTGTTTCTAAGATAAACCCCGAGCCTGAGGTGAGGCAGACATGCAGAACATGAATCCAGGGCCGCAGTCAGCTCAGGGCGGGCCCACGCACATCTCAGTGTGTGGCTGATAGCTTCGGTGCAGAAATCTAGAGTCATGCTGGCGCTAAATATAGACAAAGGTTTTATGTAAGCCGAGGTGAATCATTCCATTCCACACATTTCAGCACATTTACTCACATACTGAATAAGTGACATGGCACAGGTGAGAGAATTGTGGACGGGGACGTGTTAAGCATCTGCAGTGCTCATCACGTGAAATAGATTCGGAGAGCTGACAACACGGCATATGCCTGCTGTCTGCGGGCTGTAATCACACACACACACACACATAAAGATATACCGCACGTGTGTTTGTGTGTATTCCTCGGGGGCCTACCATGAGCAAGGTGATGGGAACATGTTTATCAAAGCCCTGACAGCATCGATCGGATGTGTGTGGAAGGAGCTGGAGGGTTGTCCTTCACACAGGAGCATCACAAGGTTTTGTGATCGTGCATCAGCGAGTCTGAACTGCTGGTAAGACTGTCGGTTGACTCACCATAACATGGATCATAGCTAACATTTCTGTGAAAACTGTGGTGCACAGGCTTGTACCTTAGTGATTTGGATATACTGATCAGTCGGGCTCACAAACAAAACCTTGGTATTTCTGACATGGTAGAAACCTCAGTAACAGAGGAGGGATTACTCTTACTGAACAGGCACAAACTGGCTTCTCTCTGTTGGTGCTGATCCTGGAACATCTTAATTAATGTTGCTGCAGGACCATCGCTGCAACTGACCAATAACACGTCACAGCTTTGCAAGACTGGAAAAATACACACGGGAGAAGTTTTCCTTCGAAACATGTAATAGTCATTATGGAAGTGCATATTTTAAAGGTGCAACATGTAAGACTTTGTGTTTAAAACAAATAATACCAACAGAGTGTGAAGAAATAACAGTTTTCATGTTATGTATGATTTGACCATGTATTTTGTTTGGAGTTACGTATACTAAAGCCAGCCCCGGCCAGTCCTGTCTCACAAAACCACTCCAAGCTCCTATTGTCTGGACTGCTAGCTGCACCTCTAATGGCAGCTGCAGCTGTTATCGTTAGCAGTTAGCGGTTACTATCTTGATACGCTGCCCTCTACTTGTTTGGAGGAGCCTCGGTCTCCTTAGTGAGAGTCCTGGGCTCAACCCATGAAGCCTCAATTGGCTTGCTCAAAACAGCCTCTGACATGTTCTCAAAATTAAAAATGATGGTTCCTGGAACAACATTAATTATGTTTCAAGATCACAATAACAACACAGCGATGTCAGATAGACATCCAGGATGGACAAACATGCGATAGATGTTGCCTTTACAGACCAGACCGATATAAAAAAATATAATCTGGGCTATTGGGTCAACAAAATCATTGATATATTGTGAATATACCTTGGTGAGTCTCAAGCTAAAGTGGCTGCAGAAGAAACACAAACGCATCTAGCACACTAACACCACAGCCCAGTTTATTGATCTTTGTCTGCCACAAAGTAATGAAGCGGGGAAGTGTTAGAATTAGTTATTTCCAATTAAGAGTGCAGCAAGAGGGATGGGTTACAGCTGAGGAATGACTGAGAGCGAGGAAGAGCAAGAGAGACAACCCGGGAGTGTGAGGAGGAAAAAAAAAAAAAAAAAAAAAAGAGCATGCGACAGCCAGAGATACAGGGAGAATGGAGAGAGGAGGGAGACGGGCTGAATTGTAGTTATCGTGGCAGCCAAACGTGCTCCTTCTCCTCCTCTGGAGAGAGCACCTTTGACACTGACAGCTTCAGAGACTGATTACCTCCCTCTCACACACACGCATGCACCTGTGTGTGCATGGAGGGACCATGCCGGACTGATCACATGCATAAAAGACACACACACACACACACACACACACACAGAGTCATCTTGCGCTGCTGTTAATGTGTCGTGACAAACAAAAGAAAGGAAAGGTCATTCCACATGACTCCGTCTGCCTCTGTCTGGGAGGATCACAGCATGGAGAAACCTGTTTCTCGCACATAAACTTTTTTTTTTTTTCTCCCCCCCCACCACTTCCTCTTCTCTCTGCAAATCAGCCTCACACACATTGCCTTCTGTTACATCAGATTACATTGTCATAATACTCACAGGTCTTTCAAACACGCGCACACGAACATTAAAAGCGGTGTGGGGCTAGAGCCGCTGCATAGATTTATGTTCCTGCTGAGACATTTCTTCACTATACTGGTCTTTGTTTGGCACTCCAGTTTTGATTACGGGAGGACTGGTAACGTTCTGATTTACTGTAAGTCTAAACCAGCTCTTGAGTGTGATAAAATAGCTATAATCAATATGGGATTTTATATTTTGACCTTCAGCGGAAAAGGAAAAAAAAAAATTTAAGACAATTTAAGTGCATGGATAGAAACATTTCACAGGGATCAAAAGATTCAGGAGCACTAAAAATCTTTTCAAACATCCTCAAGACCAGAGTCAGCTGCACTGCAGAAATATAACAATGGCGACATCTACTGGCTAACATCTGCTCTCACTAGCTCCTTCCCAGTGAGACAGACTGCGGCTTTAATAATGCAAGGAGGAGAGATGGGGTTGCAATATATTTTCATACAGGTGATGGGAGTAATTACCATAAGTTCATAGCCAGCTGGTGTGAATGTTTCTCTACAGTGGGCTGAAATTATAATGGGACAGTGTTTCACAGAAAGCGTATTTTAATGGGCGAGGAATGGGCTTTTTGACACCTGGTATTAAAGTGTGATCAGTTCCCAGCCATGGCCTCAGGTAGGGTGGAAATGCAATCTGTAGAAGAACACGCTGCACACGGAATCACATTAATGCAAATGTTTGTTTTACACTCAAATAAAATAAACACAGTGCCTGATTATAGTATAGGGTGGTTTAGTAGTGAGTCCTAAAACCCAGAAATCATTTGCACTTGAGCGTCCCTCCTCTCAAAGTCGGTGGGTCTTTTGAATGGGCGTGCCTGAAGTAAGGCACAGAGCTAAGATGTTTACAAGTTTCGTTCCACGACATTAAATGCATCATTAAATGTCCCACAAGAAATATTATAAGGCGCTGACGTGTCTTAAAAATGGTGTTGCTAACAGGCTAAATGAGAGTGAGACTTTAAACTTCGTCATGCCAAACACGTAGACTCCATCACTAGTCCGTCTTCACAGGCGAACAGGTCATTCTTTTTAGCGATAATCCAAAATCCAATTCAAGAATCCCCTGGGCTTTTTGACATGGGAACCAGGGCGATGCCAATTTCAAGGTTAGCCGACGAAAAATCTATCCTGGGCCATGAAAGCTCCAAAATATTGGGGCTGATTCGCCACAACCTCGATAGGACCCATTTACAGATTTTTCTCTAGAGGACAGAAATCAAATCTCAAATGTGGTTAATGAGAATGGATTTTTAAAAAAAAAAAAAACAGGCGCTAACGTAAAGGCAGTATCAGAGCAGATATTATGGCTCAGATTTGAGGTGTTGGATAATGTGCTTGTGTAACACAAATTCAAGGAGTCACAAAAGTCCACGTTTATCATAAAAGGACATTCTTTAATAGGACATGTTGTAAAGGCAAGCATCATACTCAGTTATAAAGGTGGAATGTTTCAAGGGGAAAAACTAAAGAGCGTGCAGCTTATCAAGGCACCTTAAAGAACCAACAATCCCATTAAATAAAACACTTTTTCAACTAAACACAGACTATAAAGCAAATAGCCGCCAGGTAACACGGACTACTTTATATTTTGGTTCGCTGTTTAGCCATTAGCTGTGCAGAGTGTTGTCTATCTCTCTGTCTAAGGCTGCTTGCATCTGCATCTGCTCATGAAGCTAATGTCTCGCATAGTACATTGTGAGATATGCATGTAAGGCACTACTAATACCAGATGCACTCCAGAAAGCCGTGGCTACATGGGACCTTATGCTAGTCAAGAAAAACAGACACTGGATTCCGTCTTGGAGGAGGTGGGTGGTGGGGGGGGGGTTTACTTGATCTCAACACTTCTGATGCGGGCCTCCCCGTCGACGCTGATGACGGAGTACTTCTCCGCGCCCATGCGGTTGGGGAAGTGGACTATCGAGCCGTCCGTTAGGTTCACCAGGAACTCTGTGGGGGTGAATTCAATGACGAGCTGGGAGGGGGGGAGAGAAAGAGGAAGAAGATGCCATGTAATGAACTTCTGCAGTGGCAGTACTGGGCATTTCAAATGTAACACCAGTTCCCAGCAGCGTGGTGATTTGATTTAAATCAGATATTTAGAATTACTGTAATTAGATGATGCACTGTACACACACACACACACACACACACACACACACACACACACACACCTTGAACTCCTCCCCCTGTACAAAGGGAAAGCCTCCATCGCGGACCTCCTCACACCAGCTTCCCCCCTGGTAAGAGTTGCAGACCACTGCATTCTCGTCTCCGTGGGCGTTGAAGCGAGCGTTGAAATGCATGGTGATGTCCTGATCGTCCGGGCCAATGTTCACTGCAAAACTGCGGCACGGTGCAACAAAAAGAGATTGATTGCATTTTGAAACGGCTCCCCATATTCGAAAAAGAGGAGGCAGAGGGTGCCAAAATATCGGGACGACCTCAGCAGCTCTTCTCATCTGCTAACCATTATCCTCATCACGCCCACATTACTGGAGGGAAATTTATAGGTAGTCACCGACTGTAACTGATTATAGATAGATTATAGATTCCACCTCCGCCTCCCCCTGTGTTGGTGTGCGCATAAACACCGGCCCGCAAGTTCAGCTCAGTTGCTGCATTTGGCAGGAGGAATTAAAATCAGCACAGGCTATAAAGAAAGAAGAGGAATCGATATATTTAGCCTCAGCCATGTCCTCCTTGAAACGAAAGAGGAGGAACAGGACTTTAAACAGAATGTTGAACAGGGAAGAAGGTTTCAGCCTTATGACACGTCTCCTCTGCTACAAAGTCAAGCCTTATCCAGACACACACAGAAAGCTCCTTGTCCTGATATCCTGTGGTGAAAAGAAATATCACTGTCCATTTTTAATGCAACACTGTAAAACACTGCTTCGCTACAGGTAAAAACAGTGCATTCAAAACCCTATCAATATTTAATCTACTCATTATGCAATAAAATGTCCCCTATGAGTGTGTTACTCTTATATTTGACATGATTGGATTAGTGTTACTGATGCATTAATATACTGTTTGGTAGATTAGTCAACAGCAGTGCATCATATTCTGTAAGATCATTATGTCTTCACCCCATCATACAAAATGTGTCATCTGAAAAGTAACTAGTATCTAAAGCTTTCAGACAAATGAGAATTATGAAAATAATCATATTTCCCCGTGTGAGTTGAACAGGAGTAGAAGGATAAAGTTTGCATAAAATGGGAATGCTACATTAAATACAGGTTCCTTAAATTTGTACAGTAATGGAGTAAATGGACGTGGTTATATTCCAACAGTATCATTGTATTAAAAGGTGCATTATGTATGAATATGAACTGGCCATCTGTTGAATCTGTATTCCAGACACATAGGGGGCAGTATATAACCAGAGTAACGGCTAACTGCTGCTATTCTACACATCCATGACTGCACCTAGCCGCACTGCTTGGGGGAGTTTTGGTGTTCATGCCATTAACACAGGAGTTTGATACCACCGGGAGAAAGAGGTTTATAGTGGCCCAGGGCTAGCAGGTTAGCATGCTAACTTCATTAGACACCTCTGAAATGTCACCTGAGCACCAAGAACAACCAAGAAGAGATTAACTTTTCCAATTTGACTGAGATGAGCTCAATTCCAGATATCAAGATCTTATGCAGGAACTTACTTTGTAGCATCAGGCTTGGCGACTCCGACAATGGTCAGGGTCTGCCCAACCTTGAAGGACATGTTCTTTATGATCATACCCTGTGTAGAAAAAGTGCGGGGAGGAAAGAGAAGAGAGGGATCTTTACTTAGTACATGCAATGTGGTGAAACTTCTCTGCATTTAACCCATCCCTGAGGAGCAGGGTGAAGTAAAGCACAGCACCCAGAACCCAACTCCAGTAACTCGTTGAGTATTAACCTGAAGAGTAACCAGAGCACCTGCAGGAAACCCACGCAAGCACTAGAGAACAGGTAAAGGAATCGAACCCAAAACCTTCTTGCTGCGATGCAACGGTGCTAACCACTGCACCATTCTGCCTGCCCGTAGTAATACAGTACATTATTGTGTGGAAATACTATTGGGTTTTACTAGATCCAATTATTATTGCACCTTCAGGCAACAAACAGCACCAGCAGCAGCCTCAGCCAACTCCCCAATCCTCTCTTCATCCTTGGAAATTACAAAACATGTGTTTTCAATTATACTCCCGTCCACGGACTGCTCAAAGATTCCAGCTCATTCCTGCCCTGCTACGGCCAAGGCCCATTTTCCTCCGCGCAGATTTTGGCAGAGGCTAGAAATGTTGAAAAATGATGAGGGACGGCCGTTGTTAGACCAAGTAACATTTTCCTATGTGCAATACTGGATGGCAAGCGCGCAGTGGAAAAAAAAAACAAAAAAAAACCAGCTGAGAACAGCAGAAAATCTCGGCGCGGTGCTACCGTGCATGTGGCAGGGGAACACTGAGCTGTGTCATGATTAGTTAATTATACTTGAGCAATCTATTATTTGGTTGTGAAACACAGATTGCCAGTGTTCAACATTTTGTCACGTTGTCAAAATGATGTGTCTGGGGAATTGTTTACTGAAGCCGGGCAACGAGTACAACATTAGCCGCCCTTTGATTGGTCATGACTCACAATGAAGTAGTTAAACACATGATAACGTAGAAGGTTATGAGATATTACAAAAATCTGATTCCAAGCACACTGGACACAATGATTTATCTTTCGACCAGAAACACAGTGACACGGAGCAGGAAATTATTTGGCCCAAATATATATATTTTGAAGAAAATATGCACACAACTCGCTTTATCACCTTTTTTGAAAGGTGTCAGAAACTCTCTGTTTTATGTCCTGTGTCCCAAAATATGCCCCTCCCAAATATCAAGTCTTCTCTGATTGGTCAGCTCACGCATGCCTGAGCCAGCACCGCTTATAACAGCAACAGAGCAGCTGCGTCAAATCAATTCTTCACGTGACAAACTAGTCCCGAGGCATAACTTATGCAAATGTGTGACGTGGTGACACAGTGTGATGTCAAGAAGTAACAGAATTATAGGCGGGGCTTTGTTAATTTTCATAATTTGAGGAAACATCACTGAATTGCAAAAGTTAAACAAATTTTTTTTCTTGAAAGCCTTTAAGGGAGGCTCAACAGTTCTAATGATCTGTGGGAGTTTCATTTATTTATCTAGTTATTCATTTATCAAGCCCTGCAGTTGTTGGGGTGGAAAAAAAAAATTCTTGCTAATGGAATTACTGCTATGTTTTGGCAGAACATGAGAGGATGGATCTGGGTCCAAAGAGCTGTCTCTGAAAGATAAACCTAACCGTGAAATGACAGAGTAAATGACAAGTAGCACGACATTCTTTCCATGATCAAGTCCAGCTGTAAAGTATGTGTATAACACACAGCACTGGGGCTTCAGCAATGCAGGGCTGGGCCGAGGTCAGTACTGGCAGTCGCCCTGTGTCTATCCCAGACACTGAGGAATCTGCATACTGTATGCTGTAAGAGATGCCCCTTACTGGCAGAGCGACAGAATCCAGGCTAGCAACTGGCCAGAAACACTCAGGGCATGTACAAGAGAAACGCATCCAGCCACCATGACTAAAATATGTATTCCTGATGAATTATTTTACTCTGAACTAATACAGAAAAAGACGTTTCTACCTCTGCTGGCTTGTTCAGCACAAGAGGGGAGTTTGAGATTACTGTGTCGTTGTTAGCCTCCACATGACTTCATTTCATTTTATCCTTTAATGTAATTTAACTGCCCCCCCGCCCCCCCCTCACTGTGCCTTCTTCCAAACTCATGTTTGCCCCTGTGGCCAACAAAAAGCCAGAATGATACAGGGTCTTTGTTGTAATCTACTCAGTTTATGAGTCCGGGGAGACCAGAATGCATTGCCACCTCTGTGCTCGGCTCTGAATAATGAGACTGATATGATTAGAATGAAATGGACAAATGTTAACAAGCTTAATTGAATCATTACCGGAAGAATGGAATGAGCTGGAGAGCTGACTTATTTTTCATGCATTAGGTGACTAATGGGCATGCATACGAGGCCTGTAATGAATAGTTTGACCATAAAAGGCAAAGAAATCTGAGGAGTCCAGACCTTTCCGAGGCAGACATTACAAAAACACAGTTAAAGTGTGAAGAGCTGGTGCGGTTGAAGCATAGTACAGCTGATTCAGTTCCATCAGCATGACAGAGCAGTGAGCTGGCACATGTCGAGCAGCTGTCACCTTCAGTCATATGACCTAGCTCTGCTATCTGCTGTCTGAGGCATAGAACACAAAGAGTAAAATGAATGCATAGGATTGTTAAAATGATACTTACTTGCATCATTTTTGCAGATGTGGTCAGTCAAGTATTGGTTGAGAAGAAGTGAGAGGGCTGCAAGGCCCAGCCTCACTGTACCCCAAGAATATATACAGAGCGGGAGGGGCCTTCAAGCTGAGTGGCACTCTGGGCAGCCAATACAATCACACCACTGGAGCACATCGACCAATGCAGTCAAAGCACAGCTGTTAACCATGAATAACTACCTTCGGCATAACTGTCATGCTTAACAAGTGGTTGCAGACCTTAGTGAGGGTGGAGTGAAGATAATCTAAGATAGATTATTAGTTGACACCAGACTGTCACACTTTAACCTGCGGGTGCCGAGTCTGGCAGTGGGAGGGAGCACAAGCCGGAGCCCCAGACCGAAATAGAACTGTATTTGTTGCCAAGGAGACAACCAAATATTTAGCTCAGCCAGCAGCCCTAATGTCCACTTACTGTATATAGCTGTAAGATCGGATGGCAGCCGCCTGCCAACCGAGTAAACTTCAGTTAGGGGGTGGGAAACAGGCCAAAGGGAAACGCTGAAACTGAGTCAGATCCTCAAAAACGATCTGAAAGTCTGACTCACAGAGGGCAACAGGGCAGACTTTCATCAGCTGACACACAACTGACACAGCTGCTGTGACAATTGGGAAATAAACCACACACTTACACACTGCAATGTAACACAAACTGATGTTATAAAGATTTAAATCACGAGTTACAGCCATCACTGAGATTACATAGATATATATAAACATGTTTCCCCATTTGTGTGGTGGGATGATGCTGACTTGAGTGAATGATTGGGTTACAAATCTCTTGGGATGTGCATTCGAGTCTACCTTGCAATTATTCTGTGCTAACAATTTTCTTTGCCGTCTGCCTATATATCTACATTGTTTAATTGCACCTGTGGGAATAAGGGTTTCTTATCTGGCAGAGGCGTCAACGTGATATATCGAGACGCACAATTCTGGATGCGACTTGATGTCTCTGCCTCAATAATCTCTTTTAATTGCCAGTGATTTAATTATGTCGTTGTAGCTGTTATTTGAAACGGGTGGTGCGATTCCTCCTCAGTGTGGGTGGGAGCCTGTTCGCATACTCTTGTCTCTGTGCAGACATCTCGCCCTCACCCGCGTTCACTGATGCTGCAGAAACTTTCCTGCCTTCCTGTGCTGGGCCGTGCTTGTGATGTTTTTTTTTTTCCAGTCAGAATGATTTCAGCTGCTCGTCTGTGAAACTTTAAAATAACTTGTCATGTTACTTTAAGTTTCCTTAAAGATGTAATTCTGAGAAAATGGCCAGAATTTGAAGGTAACTCTTGGAACATAGGGGGCAGCAAAGCACCACAGTGACCAACAGCTGCTCCCTTTTGTTAGCTATTTGTGGCTGTAGCTAACTGAACCGTTAGCTAATAAGCAAACGGTTCAGTTAGCTATGGCTCCAGTGGCACCGACCTCGGATTACAGGGGGAGTCACCACAGTCAACAGAACTGGGGACTATCAGACTGTCGCCACTTGCTGGTACAAAGTGGTATTGCAAGACAACGCAATAAAGGTCTTCCACGTTACGTTGCAAAGTTGAATGTTTCTGTCTAAACCTCTGGCCATATCTTACAAATTGCTCTTTTAAGAAATAAATCCACCTCTGTGCTGTCACAAGAAGTGGATTACAAGGAATCTGACTCAAGTTTTTGTTGCTGTCAGTGTACTTAGAGAGGAAGGAAAATGAGAACATAAACTGAACAAATCAAGTTAAGGCATGGTCAGGACTGTAGTGTACACAGTAGGCCTATGTGAAAATAGATAGTGTAAATGTGTCTCTAATGACCGATAACAGAGTGTAAGTCACAGTGCCACAGTGCCGATTTGTTTTAGGTTAAGCTTGTTGCTCGTAGTAAATAAAAAAAAAAAAAGGTGTTACGTGAACACTGAAAACACATCTGTGAACGGGGTGCGAGAGGGCTCTTCAGAGGATGGAGCTGTTGTTAATCGCATCAGCTGGTTTACAACACATCTGCTCTTACATTAAATCTGCTGACAGACTAGCACACACACACTCACAGTTAAACACAGACTTTGACAAATGCACAACCGTGGCGCGCGGCTCAGCTGCTCTTTCATACTGTTAGCAGTCAAACAGTGTGTGGATTGTTCTTATCTAGAACAGCTGGGATCTGGCAGCGGTCCAAAGGCACAAGCCGTAACTTCAACTATCACACTGTCCACTGGATAATAGTTTCACTTGCAGGATCGTCCGTTCAGGTACCCGTAACTGGGCAGATGTGGTATTTAACGCGGTATGTCACCGGGGAAGCGCAGCTTGTCAAAAGCTGCATCAAAAGTTAAATGGGGAACAAAAAAATCTTTTATGTTTCCTTGTGCCTCAAGAGCCGGTCTTAAGACAGTCAGCAGACCTAAAGACACAGAGACCTTTATCTCACAGAAACTCAGGAGGAACACACCCCGGCACATACACACACATTTAAACACAGATTTATTATCATGGTATATACTTATTTTTCATACATATATACATATATCATCAAGAGCCAGTGTTAATCTGTAGCCATAACTCCTGTCATCAAACATGAAATGCATGTCCTAGTACTGTAACTTCGTGAAGATTGCTGCCTCCAACTATATACTATTGCAGTTGTTCACAGAAGCTAAGCTCTCTGTTTTTTTTTAAAAAAAAAAATATTTTGAGAGTTTTCCCTAGAGTTGATGTGTTTTGATGCCACAGGTGGAGGTGACAGCTGACCTCAGTGAACCCTGAGTCTTTACTGACCTCCAGTGGTGACGATGAGGAACTGCGGCAGTACATTGCTATGACATCAACACACAGCTGTGCAAATTTACCTTAAAAATCTGCTAGCAGCATTTTTCAGTGTTTGGGTTTACGCGTCACAGTCATCCAGCTCTCAGACCTCACTCAGAGAAGGTTTATAATATCACATGATGCTTACATTTGAATCAAGGCGCAACTTTGTGTTGCAGGTACTCGAATCGGGCTTAGCTGGAAATCTGAGACCTGTTGGGAGTTGGTGTCAAGTGTTGATGACATCTTTACATTTTTATTTTTTTTCGATAAATTGAAAGGGTATGACTGAATTTTCTCGCCTCATCAAAGGATCTTCATTTGCAATAAATCATCAGTCTTAAAGGTGCAGTGTGTAGGATTTAGTGGCATCTACTGATGAGGTTTTAGATTGCAGCCACCAGCTAAACGTCCCTGGGCTCACACACTCCCTACTATGGCTGCTTAAAACACTAAAAACACTGAGGGCCCTCTCTAGAGCCAGTGTGTGGTTTGTCCCTTCTGGGCTTTAGACCCTCCCTACACTGATTGTTATGTAATGAAATTATGATTAAACATGTTCTGGTTCTTTAATGTATGGTTTGTCATGGTTATTATTTCCTAAAACATTTGAACAATGTTTTAAAAAGTTGTTTTTTAACCAAGATATTACTGTATGCCAAAGAGTTGTTTGTAAAGTCAAGGAGACAGTTACCGTCAACCTGTGAATGGGTCACAGAGCACCATCTGCTGGTTAGAACATTTGAAAAATCACCTGTTTCATTTTCTTAAAAGTGAAAGTGATTTCAACATTTCTGAATGGAGCTGAGGCGCCATTACAGGGTGAAGAGTCTCGACCACAGACACAAATCAGAAGGATTATAAACTCTTGATCAAAAGGCACACAGATCTGGTGAGTCTTCATACTGAAAGATAATTCACATATCAGAGCGAATGGCTGAGAAAAGTTCTGTTCTCAAAAGCTTCCTGAACTGCCATGTGTGTTCAGAGACTTTCAGAGATCCCGTGTCTCTGAGCTGCAACCACAACTTCTGTTCAAGCTGCCTGCAACAATTCTGGGAACAAGCTCAGAACAGAAACTGTCCCATTTGTAAAAGAAGATCCTCAAAGCCATTTTTGCAAGTGAACTTTACACTAAAGGAGCTAGCTGACTCCTTTGCTGGGAGGCAGAATAATGCTTCACCTGAGACGGAGAAAGGAGAGAAGAAGGTGGAGGTGAAACAGGAGAAAGAGGAAGTCATATGTGATAAACATCCAGAAGTCCCTTATTGGTTCTGTGAGGACGAGCAGAGAGCTGTGTGTCCCGTCTGTGAGTTTTCTCTCCACCAGACTCACAAGGTGGTTCCTGTAGAGCAAGCAGTCAGTGAGCTGAAGGAGCAGCTGAAATCTGACTTAAAGTCTCTGCAGGACAAGAGGAACAAATACAAACAAGTGGAGAAAACATACAGTGAAGTGATTCAACACTCCAAGAAGCAGCAGCTGTCCACAGAGAAGCAGATCAGAGCAGAGTTCAACAAGCTCCGCCAGTTCCTGAAAGAGGAAGAGGAGTCCAGACTGGCAGCTCTGAGGGAGGAAGAGGAGCAGAAGGGGAAGACTGTCAGCAGAGAGATGAAGAAGATTCAAGATCAGCTCTCCTCTCTGTCAGACAATATCTCTGCTGTTGAAGAAGAGCTGCAGAAACACAACGTGCCATTCCTCAGCAGTTATAAAGCCACTCAGACCAGAGCCAGAGTCCAGTGCGCACTGTCAGATCCACAGCTGGTGTCAGGAGCGCTGATAGATGTGGCCAAACATCTGGGCAACCTGTCCTTCAGAGTCTGGGAGAAGATGAAGGACCAGGTCCACTTCAGTCCTGTCATTCTGGACCCAAACACTGCAAACCGCTGGCTCTATCTGTCTGATGATCTGACCAATGTGAGGCACGGAGACACATATCAACAGCTTCCTGACAATCCAGAGAGATTCACTAGGTACGCTTTTGCTGTGGGCTCTGAGGGATTCAGTTCAGGGAAACACAGCTGGGAGGTGGAGGTGGGAGATCATCCTGACTGGTTCTTGGGTTTGGTGAAAGAGTCACTGGACAGGAAGAAAGAGCTTTCCGGTTCAACAACATGCGGAATGTGGTTTTTAAGGCATGATGATGGAAAATACACTAATGTTATTGGTAAGACTGTCAGAGTGACGAAGCGTCTCAAGAAGATCAGAGTCCAGCTGGACTATGACAGGGGGGAGGTGTCCTTCCACAACCCTGAAGACATGACTCACATCTACACTGACAGAAACACTTTCAACGAGAAACTCTTCCCATATTTCAGTATTGGAGAGGCTGGTGATGCTAAAACTGCTGATATTAGAATCTGTCACACTGATACTTCTCTGTGATGTTGAGGAATGTTAGTAGGTGAATTTGTAGTTGCTGGTGTGTGTGTGTTTGTTTCAGGTAGGCTATGAACACTGACCTTGCCAGTAGTCCTCATGGGGACCTAAGCCAATTTCAAATGAGGCAAACAAGGCACCTTTTATAAGGTCTGGTTTAGTTTCGGGATAAGGTGGGTAAAGTTTGAATCTAGTATAGGCTGAGGTTAGGGTTATAGTGTAAGCACTGTTCACTAGTTTTTGGATTTTTCCTCTTCAACACCTTAAGATTTGATTGGGTGTCAGAGGTAACAAATGTTTTAATGTCTGCAATTGATAATTGAAAGTGGTTTCTTCTTTATTTGGAATCTCATTTTATCAATCTTTTTCATCAATATCAGGTTATTGGAAACTGAAACTTCTGTTCTTCATTTTTGACTTTGCATTTACAATTGAGATTATGTCAAGTAAATATTTTTTCTTAAGGATATGATAGTAAATTTTCTATTATGTATCATTCCAAAGATTCTGAACTATCTCTCCGTATATCTGGGAGACAATAAATGAAGGTACTTAATAGTAATATTATTCTCTAATAATCTCAGACATTATACAAATCCAATGAATCAATCAGCATTTATGCGGGTACCTGTTTTTTGTTACTGTAGCATCATTATTTGAATTCAGGTATTGTCCGTACAGATGAAAACATTCATGTATTTTTATATTACATGATTAGGATACAAAATAAGGTAATTGTATTTAAAAAAATAAATAAATAAAAAATTGAAAAGGGGTGTTAGTAGAAGGATAAAAAATTCAAATTTAAGAATTATATTGTAGTGTGTAAGTGTGCACATGTGACACTCCAAGTCACACATTACTCAGAACCAAACACGTGTACTTTCACAGGCGATACACTCTTTATGAAAATTAAATAGAAAAATCTTCTTATTGATGTTCATCTTCGTTTCTATATACCTGGTATTGAGGTAATCCAGAAGTACTCTAGTATTGTGATACTTGGACTGTGGTACTAAATTAATTTATTTTACAGGTAATTAGCAATTGTATTGGAATACATTTTTAAAGTGACTCTCACAACTCCCTGCGCCACTTGGCAGCTTTCACTGGACTGAACGCTGTATCCAGATAATGCCTTATTAGATCCACATGGAGAAGACTGGTTTATCATAAGGTAACAAAGTTTGTGCTAAGGAACATTTCACAGCTGTCAGAGGTAGAGTTGTACTCTCAACCAGGAGAAGGGTTAAGAGTGATTTTTTTTAGACAACCCCTTTTACTTTTTTAGCCCTGGGAACAGCTAAAAGGAAAACAACAACAAGTAAATCATAAATCGTGAATCATTAATACTGTAAACATTAGTGTTTTGGGTTATGTTTGTGTTTAGCTTATAGCAATCCTTACACATTAGACAGAAGAACTCAGATAAAAAGCTGCATTTAGCTTCTCTGAGTTTTCCTCACACCTGTAAAGAAAGCTGGACTATGACAGATGATGAAATGTCGACTAGGAAGAGGAAATCATGAGGAAGTGCCTTTCCTTGTTTCATGGGGGGGAAAAGCACATTAAACTTAATGTATCATCTAAAATCATCATCTTTGTGAAAACTATTTCAACATAACTATATTATTCCTGTAAATTATATATTCTAATGACTTAAATGATCAGTTTGTTTGAATAAACATCTACAAAAAAAGAAAGATTATATCACAGATTATGATTTGTTTCAGAACTTAAATGTTTTTATTAAACATTTGCTCTGTTAATAACGTGAACAAATAACTCCCTTAAGCACAATCTCAACATATTATTTCATTGTCATTACATCAACAGTGGTCCAGCAGTGTTACACGGTGGTTACAGCATTACTTTCTGAGGGGGGCGGGTCTACCTTGTAATCATATGAACGACCCCCTCGCTGCTATTGGTCTACTGATAACATATTCACTTTGACTCAGACGCGATTGGTTGACATTAAGTAAGAAGGCGTGCTCGCTCGCGCCTTTTTATTAATATTAATGAGGTGGCCGTTGTGTTTTTTAAATGGCTTGGACTCGAGCTGTCAGCACATAAACAAGCAGCATGTCACTGTAATGTCAGCTTAAGAGGGTCGAACAGCTTCACTTTACTATTGTGTTTGTCGCGGAGCTGACCGGCGTAGGGCTCGCTGTCAAGTCTAGTGTGTGTGTGTGTGCGTGTGTTCGTGCGTACGTGTGTGTGTGTGTGTTTGGATACCAGCCGTCATCACAACAATCGGAACTGCTTGAAATTTATTTCTACGAGGCTGGAAAAGAAATGGCATCAATAGCAGCGGCGCTTGAGCCAGGTATAAGCCCGGGCTCCATACCGCTGGCTGACGCTCTGGTCCCCGCGAGTATCTTCGCTCCGGACAGGGCAGGATGCGGGGAAGACGCCGGGGACGACTGCTCCGAGGACGGGGACATGATGAATGGCGAGCCCGAGGAGCGCGGGGTCGACTTCACCAACAAGGTGAGCGAGGCCCTGCGTTGTGCAGGCGCTGCCAGGCTAACGCTAGCTGCCGTTAGCTGCTCCTGGGGAAATGAATGAATGAAGCTAACGATGCGTTTCCTGCACGTAGCGGTGGAACCACCAAAACATATGCTGTCCCATGGTATCACCACCGTGCACCATTTGTACCAGACACCACACACGACCGACTTTGTGTACATAAGGGAACTGCTTCTGCTGACGTTAAAATGAAAATAGTTAGCTAGCTGTGGCTAACGCTAGCCCCAGCTGATGCTTTAGCGCCCAACGTTTACATTACGTTAGTTATCAGGAGGAGCACATTGCACCAAATGCCACACAGCATGGCCCTGTTCCTCTTACTGATATCACCGAGTTAACCATGAAATAATGTTTACCATTTGACATGAGCCTGCACTGTTTGGGTTCTGCAAACCCGGGTTAAATTAATCTGGAGCCAGTCCAGGTTTTATTGACAGTTAGAGCTGGAACATGGCCAAGATGTTTTTACATGAGAGAAAACTTGTAATGAAAAAGTTGTTGTAGCCTAATTTTAACTGTTTAATTATCACAATGAAGAGTTAACGTGCACTTTTACATGACAACATATGAAACAAAAAGGATTGCATGTTAAAAAAAAGAGACACCAAATTTTAGATTGAGATGGTGTGAGCAGAAACTATATATAACAGATTCTCCTCAAAGAGCAATTGAGCCACAACGTATGGCATTACATTGAGAATTTGTTGATTGAACACTAGGACTTCTTAAATAATTTGCTTAAAATTATTTAAAAAAAAACAAAAAAAACAAAAAAAAAAACATATTTCATAACATTGATTTTATATATTGCTAAGTGTGCTGAAACACAGGGCAACAAGACGGTGGGGTCAGGTCTGCCTGCAGAACGACTACCAGCAACATCAATAATATGTGATCAATAAGACACAAGATAATGTCAGGTTATAGATCTATTTTGATGTACTGGAAGCTACTTGTCTCTCTGGTCAAATGAGTATGTTTGTAATGGTGTAAACCTGTATGAGAATGATAACAATCAGGGTTGTGTCCTGAAGTGTCGAATTACACGTTACCACAGGGTTGCATCAGGAAGGCGGTCCCCTGTTCACCTTTGGCTCCTGTCAATTAAACCGGTCCGTGTCAGGCTCAGATAAGCAGCGCTCTATACTTTGATTTTACTTGTGTAGATGTTGTTCATGCGACATCACTCCGTGGACCTTTGGCATACTGAGCCATGACACACTTCAGTACATGGCTATGACAATTAATAGATTAGTTGTTATCAATCAATTAACATTTTAAATGTGAATATTTTGTGGTTTATGTACTTCTCAACGACAGTTAACTGAACATCTTTGAGTTACAAAGTGAGACATCTGAGGATATCTTCTTGGGCTCTTTGGAAACACTGATCAACTTTTTTTAAAAAACATTTTCTGACATTTTCATCGACCAAACAACGGATTTATTGACAATAAAAATATTCATTAGTTGAGGCAGTAATTCTGTAGCACTGTCAGCTTACTTCCAGGTGCATATGTTTTAGCAGAAACAGTAATATTAATAACACCATCATGACCATTTGTTTTTGGGAAAACCTTGTAATGTGTCACAGTATGCACATGTAAAGTACATTGTTCTATAAATTGAAGCAATATTCTAATGAATGTGACAGGGTTAACAACTTTGACCAAACAATGTGTGATATGTGTGGTTTTGTTAATTATATAGTCCACTGGAAAACCCACCATGAAACCACTTCACAGCCATGCATTTGGTTGTACTTTACTTATTTTAAAACCTTAAAATAATAATCTGCATACTGGAGCTTTTCAGGTCATCTGTATCAGCCCTCACATGTAACCTTGAGGGTTATCATGGGAAGAGAGACAGATGTGTTTGCATGCGGAGAGCAGCTTTTGAACATATCATTCCCTGAATGTTTACCTTTTACTCTTGCTTACACTTTGAACATGAGAGTTGTATGAACTGATGAAGAAAAAAACAGATGCTTACACTGAGATCCAGTCATTGTCTCCCTTTAAAGCAACCAACTTCTCTACAGTAAATGACTCAGTGATCGCAGCATGTTTGAGAAGGGATTTGCTTTAATTATGCACCTATCATGGAGCAACCATCCAGTGAGGGCCATTACTCCAATAATAGCCAATTTTCTCTCTGTTTCTGTCTTCACCCCTACATGCACGAACCCATCAGCTGGCACTTGTTAGTCCTAACGGAGAGCAGTATGACTCGTTACTCCGCCAGCTACGCGACAGGATGGAGGAGGGATGTGGAGAGACCATCTACGTGGTTGGGATGGGCTCAGGTGAGAAAAAATGCGGAGGGATTGGTTAAACTATCAATCATCAGACAGTCTGTGCCAAAGCAGTTATAAAACTTGGATGCTTTAGCTCTTCCTCTTCTTCTTCCTCCATCTCTCTGTTGTAGATGGTGGAGACTGGGGTCTGGATGAGAAGGACATGGAGGCCTCAGTAGCCACAGTGTGCTCCATGTGTGAGCAACTGGATGCTGACCTTATTTCGCTCCGGGAACGCAATGAGACTGCCGGTTTGGTGCGCGACTATCTGATACGCCGGCGTGTTGGTGAGCTGGACTTCCTGGAGGTCAGGTGAGTGTTCAGAAATATAGTTAAGAGGGGTCAAAGGTACGATCCAGTATGATGACAGTTCTTTTACTGCATTGGTTTAGTTTAATAAGACATGTCAGACAGTTCTGCCTTTCTTGCACAGTTTTTGTGATATTTCTGCTATCCTCCTCTAAATCAGAGTTGCAGTGGTGGGAAACGTGGACGCTGGTAAGAGCACTCTGCTCGGAGTGTTGACGCACGGAGAGCTGGACAACGGCAGGGGCTTCGCACGCCAGAAGCTCTTCAGACACAAGCACGAGATGGAGAGTGGCAGGACCAGCAGCGTGGGCAACGATATCCTGGGGTTTGACCAGGAGGGGCAGGTGAGTGGAAAGTTTAGTTTTGTGACACTCGAAGGTGATGACACTCTGGATGAAATATTGACAGTAATTAGAAAAATTAAGCAAGTCTACCTTTTAGCTGCAGGGTTTATGTAAGGTTTTGCTGTTTTTCTTTTTCTTTCTCTGGTATGATAGTAAATAAAGAGTTCAGTTGGAAGATATTTCTTTTTTTTTTACTCCACAACCATCTGGCGTCCACAACTTGCTCGCTGTTTGAGTGTGAAAATAACAGTCAACACACAGCACTGATGAGATGTGTTTATATGACCTTCATAGTGAAGCAGCACATGGAGGTGGCAACGGTATGAATGTAGTGGGGATTAAGCCACCTCTCCCTGTCTGCCCCCCCAGGTGGTGAACAAACCCGACAGCCATGGAGGAAGTCTGGACTGGACCAAAATCTGTGAGAAGTCCTCCAAGGTCATCACCTTCATAGACCTGGCTGGCCATGAGAAATACCTCAAGACCACCGTGTTCGGGATGACCGGACACCTGCCTGACTTCTGCATGCTCATGGTCAGAAGGAGGGGATGTTTATCCACTTTTTAACTCGCCCGAATGTAAAATGAGCCACGACTACAAGATCCATGATGAAAAACTTATTCTGCGTTTCCTGTTGGTTTTCAAATCTTTCCCTCGCCAGGTGGGCAGTAATGCAGGTATCGTAGGGATGACCAAAGAGCATCTGGGCCTGGCCTTAGCTCTGAATGTGCCTGTGTTTGTAGTGGTGACCAAGATTGACATGTGTCCAGCCAACATCCTGCAAGGTATGTCCTCTGGACTTCCTTTTATAACTGCAAACAACTATATTTCTTTCTTACATACCTCCGTGCATCTAATTCTTGTGGTGTGTGCTCTTAACAGAGACACTGAAGCTGCTCCAGAGGTTACTCAAGTCCCCCGGCTGTAGGAAGATCCCTGTCCTGGTGCAGAACAAGGATGACGTTATAGTCACTGCTTCAAACTTCAGTTCTGAGAGGTAGAGTCAGTTTTTTTTTTTTTTAGATCCAAAGGAAGACAATAGGGTTCCTCTTATAACATCTGCTGTACCCCTGCAGGATGTGTCCCATCTTCCAGATCTCCAATGTGACCGGAGAGAACATGGACCTGCTCAAGATGTTCCTGAACCTGCTCTCCTCCAGGACATCCTACCGCGACGACCAGCCCGCTGAGTTCCAGATAGATGACACCTACTCTGTGCCGGTACTGTGGCAAAATGATATCACACATTACGCGTAACGGTATCTGCCAGATGCTGTCTAAACCACGGGTTGGGTTTGTGTCTGTGTCTCAGGGAGTGGGAACAGTAGTTTCGGGAACTACTTTACGTGGACTCATACGTCTGAATGATACAATGCTGCTGGGGCCGGACCCCTTGGGCAGCTTCATCCCCATTGCCGTCAAATCAATCCACCGCAAGAGAATGCCCGTGAAGGAGGTCCGAGGGGGTCAGACCGCTTCATTCGCTCTCAAAAAGGTGGGAGGGAAACATCAGTGCACTTCTTCTGTCTGATCCAGGGAAATAACTGCATTATAATAGTGCCGGAGAATCAACGTTTGTCTTGTTGTTGCTCTTTGTAAAGATCAAGCGCTCCTCCATAAGGAAAGGCATGGTGATGGTTTCCCCGAGGTTGTGCCCGCAGGCCACTTGGGAGTTCGAGGCTGAGATTCTCGTACTGCATCATCCCACAACGATATCCCCCAGATACCAGGCCATGGGTGAGGGTTATATATTATTTTTAAAAGGTGTTGCTCAGTTAAAATGTTTACATTTCTCAAATCAAGGACAATTTGCACAAAATCATTTTCTCAAAGAGTTTGATAGAAGTACAGCACACTGATTGGTGAAACTCACCTTTTTCCTCTATCCAATCGCCTTCCTGGCCTCAGTCCACTGTGGCAGCATACGGCAGACGGCCACCATCTTGTCCATGAACAGAGACTGCCTACGAACAGGCGACAAGGCTTCAGTCCACTTCCGCTTCATCAAAACCCCCGAGTACCTGCACTGCGACCAGAGGCTGGTGTTCAGGGAGGGACGCACCAAGGCCGTGGGCACCATCACCAAGGTAGAGCAGTTATTTACATGAGGCATTTAGGAGTAGGTCAAAGACAAGAAAACCAATATTTCCTGGTGCAACATTTAGTAGAAATGACTTATTAGACTAACTAATGCAGTGTTTCTTGTTTATAATGCACCTTTTAAAATCATAGCAGCTCATTTTGTTTTAACTTGTTTCTTTCTTCAGCTGTTGCAGTCCACCAACAACCTACCATCAAATTCCAAACCTCCGCAAATCAAAATGCAGTCCACAAAGAAGGCGCCGCTCCGAAAAGAGGACGGCACCGCGACAGCCGGCGATGACGCAGCAACGATAGCACAGTCAGCTGCAGGGCCCAACACGACACAGCTGGTGAGATACACAGTCACGCAAACAAGTGTGTTTTTTCTGGATTTCCTGTCTTACTGTGTACTTGCCCTAACATTGCTGCTCTTTTCTAACTTGTCTACTGCTCTCTGTCCTCCTGCCATTTGTTTCCTTTGTTCTGTCGCACCACCCCACATATCCTGCTTTTATTTCATCTCACCTCATCCTTTAAAATTTAACTTTGTCCCGTCACATCACTCCTTCGCACTCTCTCCCTCAACATTGCTTGTGTGGCTGGCTTCCTAAAAGGGAGAGGGAGATGAGGACCCTCAGATAAAAGAGGGCAACAAAGAGAACAAGGTAAAAAAAGGTTCATTCAAACTGAAGAAGTGCAGGGAACAGTGTTTTCATGGTGCATTTTGAGAAATTGTTTGTGGTCTTGTTCTCTGTATAGTTGTCTTATATTACCGCTATATATTTAACTCCTAAAATGCGAGTTTGGAGGTGTCTTATCGGGTGTTCTCATTCTCTCTCCCTTGTAGCCAAAGTCTGGAGGAGGTGGAAGGAGACGGGGCGGCCAGAGGCACAAAGGAAAAGGCCAGAACAGCAGCGCCGTCTCCACAGCGGCTCCCTCCTCGTCAGGACTAGGAAGCTGCTGAACTGCCCTCCTGTCTCGCCCCGTTGTTAACCTTCCTCTCTGCTATCACTCCACCAAGTGTCTTCATTCCACAAACCATGAAGGATGCAGATGTTTGGAGCTAGACACTCCTCACTCTTATAACGCCTTGCCTTTTTTTACACCAGGTCATACATTTTCTTTTTAAAAAGGGAACACAAAGGGGTAAACCAAAAGGCATACACCCTTAATACATAACGTTAGCTGCCTTTTACTGTTTTTAATGGTTTGGGTGAAAGTAAGTGTGGTTTTTGAGGTTCTCCTCACTCAGGATGATTCATTTAAACCGTATTTTACCTGTTGATGAAAACTACGATTCAGTCCTCCGGCTTAGTGGTAGGAGGCTAAAACCCCAGAACAAGGGTCCAGTACCAATACGAGCAGCTATAAATGACCCCCCCCCATGCATTCCCTGTGTATTTGCAACGAAAAACATTTCATGTACTATTTATACTGCATATGTAAATTAGCTGTTAGTTGTGCTCCAATTGAAAAAAAGCCACCATTGTATAAAAATGTATGCAAATCATAAATGAATGTAGCAGAGGGCACTAAGTAATTTCAAATTCTTGATATATGGAAGATATAAGCTGTTGCATTTTATAATCGTCAGTTATTTATTTGGCATACATGCAGAAAACGTTCACTCTCGGATGGTCTTAAAATCTCTCAGCCTGCTCTCTTCGATTCAGTAGCATGCCACGCTTCCACCGTCACTCAGCCATGTTCAATCCTTATACCATTAGTTAGTGTTAGTACAGACAAATACAGCACATGATCTTGTCACTCCCGACAGTTGCTCATGATTACAAGACATGCAGCACTTCGCAGTGCTAATTGTGACTCTAGTGCTCCATGCGTTATGGCCTGTTGCTGTTTACATGTTGTGACACTTTAAAAACACACTTTGCCGCTAAAGAACTGACCATTAATAAACAAGCTTTACTGAACTTTTCAACAGTGCTTCTTTTTTCTGTATGTCAGATCTCCTCATTACGTATTAAACATCTTAATACTCTATTAGTTAAAGACATGTTTGGGTGGGTTTTAATAGGAGAGTTCACACCTATGTCAAAAATACACATTTTTCTTCTAACCTGTGGTGTTTTCTTTCAGCTAGACTGTTTCGAGTACAAGTAGCTGAGTTTGGAGGGATGAGCCGTCAAGATGCATGCCGTCTCTCAGATATAATGGAACTACATGGCAGTCTGCTTGTGGTGCTCAAAGCACCCCCCAAAAAATACATCTGAATTACTCTACAGCAGCGTCGTTTTCCAAAAAGCATGACCTGGTTACTGAAGATAATCCAGACCTTTTTGTTAGCAGTTACAATCTTGGATGTTAACATTAAAGCAAAGTCTGTGGATCAGGTGAAGTGACTAGGTCATGACTTCTGGAAAGAGACATTGATCTTTAAAAAAAAAAAAAATGTATCTCAAAGGTTGTTGCTTATAAAAAACATAAAAACTACTACAGGTAAAAGGCATATTGTCATTTTGATGTTAGGATGAACCATCCCTTAAGTGTAACTCATTTAAATCAGAGTGTGGCTGTATAATCTAATATAATAATATAAGTTTTATCAGTTCCACATCCTGCAGGTGGAAACTGGCAACTACTGGCTTTAGTAGAATCCAGAGAGAAGTGTATTGTGTATTCCGATTGTAAAACTTTCAAGAGAATGAGATTTACACAGGCTGCAAGTAGCTACGATCATTTAAGATAAGCAACTTAAACAATAGGTAAGTTGATTGTATTTCCCGCACATGGGAAAGTTACAGTTAATAATGTCAGTCCAAAACAACTCAAACTTGAATTTGTCATGTGATTTCAGTCAACACTGGATCTAATCAGCTTGTCAGGAATAACAATTATTTTTCCTGTGAGCAAAGTATCCCAAAAGCTACTCTGCTAAAAGTGAAGACAAACTTAAATTGTAAAAAATGTTCCTGTGCACCACATAATACACAACGTAATTCAGTTTTGTCAACATATCAGCCTTCAAGTCATTTTTAAGACTGGTCAACAGTAACAGTAAATAAACTATTTTCTTATTTATATGCAGCTTTCAGGCAGAACTGAAGGTCAGTTTGGAAGTCATTGTCAAGTCCCTATGATGACTTGCTTTAAACTCTCAGGGGACAAGTAATAGTTGCGTTTACTTTATATACAAAAAACATTACAAATGATATGTAACATTTATTTACTGTAGATTGTAACACAAAAAAGTATTTATCTGCTCCATTTACATCATGTCATACAAGTGCAGACTGTTCACTACCACTATTTGGGTAGCACACATACCCATAGTCTTGTATTACAATAAGAAAAGGCTTTCCTGGCATGTGCAACATTAGTATTTAATGAAATATTTTGTGGAATTCATGATATTGAGGCAAGTTTCATTCCTCACAAAAATAATTTGTAACTTTACAGCTCCATATTAAGGAATGTTTTGGGTTTTGGGTAAAGTGGAATTTAGGACCGTGTTGCGATGAAGTGTTGCTGTATTTTACATACACACAACAAATACAAGTGAATGGACTGTACATGTCACTCCTGCACTCATTCAGCTATGAGAAGCTTAACTGCCAGAACAGTGAGTACTAAATAAATACTCACTGTTAGGACACGGAGTGCTCACGTCCCTCATCTGCACTACAGGATTGTTTTACATATAGTTCTCATTATGTAGTGCAACCTCCTACACTGGGTCTTAAATAAAGTATGCACTAATGCACACATCCTTCAGCGCATACCAACTGGTCGACTTGTATGCCAGTATGAGAGTCTTTTGGTAATTATTTGGGTGTCACCATTGTCCAACGCTGAAAGTTGAAGTGACAGATGGACTCAGGACTGTATAGTAGTCACTTACTGTAGCAGACAGTTGTCTAATTCATGACATGACAGTCTGTAAGAAAGAAGTGGAGACACATCAAATATACACAGATACGCAGGACGGCACAGGATTCAGTCAGTTTCTTGCTTTGTGTGTTTAGCCGTCGATATCCCAGCTGAAGAGGTGATGTTTCACCAACATATCCTGAACTCCCTCTTTCAGTGGTCTCTGTTCTTTCTCCTGGTGGGAAAAAGGAAATGCAAAAACTTTCACCTCAAGACAACATCATCATCATTTTTGTACATTTCTGATGCAGAAATCTTGCTCATCATTATCACTGACTGATGTCTGGTCAGAGATGATTTACAGGTTCAACACACGAATTGACTGTGGTGCGTCTACTGAAGAGCTGATAAGTGGTGATTAACAGTTGTTACTGGGAGGCAAAGATTAGATGAGCATTAAGCAGCCTGAAGCAGCAGAGGGTGATGCTGTGAGAAGCTTAATCCTATTTAAAGTTTTACCTCACAAGAACACAAATACAAAGAGAGATGATTTGTGTGATAAGGTAAACCTTTTTCTTTTTTCCTTCTCTCTTTCCTTTTTTTTGTTTTTAACATATTTTGGGGTCTAAATGATTAAACAGCAACAAAACATTTCTGGCCTGGTCCAGCAGATTGCCTCAACCAGCAACCGCAAAAGACAGTCAACACCTTTTGGTGTTTTAACATGACAGTTCTGATCTTGTCACTTTAAGTGTTAATTCTTTGGGTACATTTGCTCCAAAGGATTACATTGCAGCCTGTCTCATGGCTTTAACAATTCCAATATAATATATTCCAAAATATGAACCAGTTAACCATTTTGACAACAAAACATGTACAATTATGGCACAGTTTTAAAAAATACTGGATATACCATTTAAATCAACAGATATGCAAACTATCTAATGACTATACTAGAGCATCTACAGTCTCTTATGTGACATGTTACCTAGAGGTCCCAACTAAAGAGGTGATGCTGAACCAGCATATCCATAGCGTCTGCTTTCAGAATAGCGGATTTCTGAAACAGCATAAAGTCACAAATTTTTCTACCCTGAATACTTCGTCTTCAAATAGTGAGACTTGCTTGCTACTGTTCTGTATGTGGATGCTGTAGTAAACTCCTCGGCTTACCTCTTTCTTGTCAGGTAGCTCACAATCTTGGGAGAGGCTGAAGGCAAACTTTGACAGGACCCTGATGAGACGACAACAGTTGATCAGTCATTATTGGTTTTATTGGAAAACCGTTACATTGTTGATAATAAATAAAATATTGGATTACTGCATGTGTGGTAAGAGTTGATGGGTAAGACATAGAAAACACAACTTCATGTATTCATTGCTGAGTTTGTAAGCGTCACCACCAACCAAAAGTGTTCCTCACCTGAGCTCACACTTGATCTGTACCCATCCAGGACTGCGAAGGAAGGACCATGGATGATACCATTTTTCTACAGCAGCCATGCTGGAGCACAACACCTCCAACCATAGGTGCAGCACCTGCTCACTGATAGGGTAGACGCAGGTTAAGAGACCATGAACAAAGTAACAGAGTTAAATTATGAGCGTGTGTTTTAGTCTTTAAAACTCACTTGAGGCCAACACAGACAAGAGACCTAAACTTGATATCCATCTGAGCGTGTGCAGAATCGTGGCTCATGTTGACTGACTGCACCGCCTGGGGAGAGCAGACAGAGGGCGCTCATGTAGTTCCTAATAACATTCATTCATTCATTCATCATTACAGGCTGGATTAACGAGCAAGACATGACGCTTCTTTCAAGAACCATATTTATGGTTGGAAATATATCACTCAAACAATTCAACTTATTTTTTTATTTTGCTTAGCTTAGTGTTTGTTATTTATGTTTTCCTACATGTTGACAAAATGCTTACTTACTCTGTATAGCAGCTCCTCTGGTGTTAGTACTTTGCCATCTTCATCTAACCTGGTAAACACCAGAAGAGAACGAGTTGTTACCTTATGATTCTGCCGTATAAACTGAAGGTGGATTTATTTTCATTCCACTGCAACACAAATACTATGACACTGCAAATATTTGGTTCTTACTGACAGTAAACATTTGTCTCCCGTCACAAGTTTTTCTTTAAATAACCAGTTCTATTACTTTCTAAACCACATCACACCTTCTTGTTTATATTTTGGGGGAATATTGCAAAGGGAAGGAAAGAGCATCAAGGATCACGTGTGAAAAAGTTTGGAGCAATCTAGTCCTCACAACACTTACTTATTTTTTTAATATCTTTATTTGACATTTTATGTTAAATGCTAGATTAGAAAGTTTAACACAACAAATGAAAACACAGTGACTGTTTTTACCTGTAGGTTTTACACAGCACCAGCCTGGAGTAGACAGAGTTGAAGTCCCTCTCTACCTCTCTGCTGGCGGCCTGAGAGAAAACCAGAAGACAATGACCGATTGAGTCCTGCAGTAAACTTACTAAAACAGCTGTGTGCAATATGGTACAAAAAGTAATTTTGAAAATGCTCCCCTACCTCTTCTATGAATAACCAGGGGTGACAAGGTCCTCCCAGTATAGATGGTTTCTTGAGACCATGCTGAAATATGGCCTTTAAGGCCGGACACAGCGTGCCTCTCGCCAGGTCTGTTACTGCCTCCGTCACAGAGTCATCACCTGCCAATGAGTACTAGGGAAAGACACAAAAACATCACTGTTGAGTACAATGATTATGAATTAGTTATCAGGATACAGGAAAGAAAACAAAAGGGAAAAAATGACGAAAAGTCAGCATGGAAACACTTAAGCTGATTATTAACTGCTTCAATACCTCTTTGCTTCTTTCATCTAGGATCTCCACGAACTTAGCCGGAAACCAACCTGTAACAAAGATTCCAGAGATAATATATGTCAAATTAACTGTTAGACAGATTGAAGTAAAATGACTTATCCAGATGGCAGCAGTGGGTGTTAACACAAGAGAAGAGAAAAGCACAGACCTCTGAGGCCATTGAGCTCTCCAACCCAACAGTGTTCATCCTTCTGTGAGATGATCTGAAAAATGAAGATTAAAAAAAATAACAATGGGATACAAATTGGAGGCAAGGTGTGTAGTGTGTGTGTGTGTGTGTGTGTGTGTGTGTGTGTGTCCATGTTCTGAGGCAACAGGAGGGAAAGCAGTGCCTTGTTTGTTATGACTCACAGTGATGATGTCATTCTTCCTGAAGCCCAGTTCGTCGTCATCATGTCGCTCAAAGTCCAGCAAAGCCTTTGCCCGTCTCCGCCTGTTGCGCGACACCACAAGAAAGTTTTCGTGATCTCGCTGGTGGCTCTCCATCGAGTAGTCAGGAGTCAAGTCCTAGAGAGACAAGACGGGAAGGTCAGGTCAAAAATGTACAATTCGATGTTACAATATCAAATATAGGACTAAAAAGTTAGTCTGACATGCCTGCAAATGGAGGGACGCCTCTCTTAATGCTCTTGTGATTTTAACTGATTCAAAGTCCACCACAGGATATAAACCACGCTGTTCCTTGGCAGCAGTGTGTGAACCCACCGTGCTGGAGTGACGTGGGTCCAGACAGTGAAAGTGCTCTGCGGTGCGGGTGATGGCCTCTCGCAGGGCTGCCACCAGCTCTGTCTGCTTAATGTTCTTGGATTTCAAGGCCTCTGCTTCATCCTCCCCAAACAGCAGGGAGCTCAGAGTGGACTTCCTGCGCAGGGACTGTCTCCTCACCACCTGACATACAAAAAAAAAAAAAAAAAAAAAAACGGGTAAATTGTGTTTTTATATTAGGTCAATAAGAACAAAGGATTAATTAACTGATGTGTCCGTACACAAAGACTAAAACAACTGACCTTGTTGAGATTGGTGTTGAGTGTTGTGTTGTTTCCGTTGTTGAGCTGCGTCTGTTCATTGAGGATGTAGGCCAGGTGCTTATGTCTATGGGCTTCCAGTGTTTCCTGGGATAGTGTCCCTGCTAACCTCATAGCCTCCCCGAGGACTGCAGGCCCATCTCTGAGCTGACTTGGCAGGTCCGACAAAGTGTTAAAAATGGACGCGGAGTTCTCTGATGACACAAGCTCCTCCTCCTGGGGTCAGGGAGTAAGTTAAAAAAAAAGATCATTAACAGGAGAAGCTGTTGAATAGTTGTTCTTCATCATCATCATCATCATCATCATCTTCTTCTTCTATCCAACAAAAAAAAATTAAATGATTCATTACAATGGAAACTGCATCAGGGAGGCAAGACTCGAAATAAGTGGTGCTGTGCAAATACCTTGATCTTGAGCATGCCCAGTGTGACCTGGAAGAGTACCAACGAGCCCTGGTAAAACAGCAGGTCCCAGATCCTGAGGAGCAGACGGATGTCCACCACACTGGCAAATGATGTCAGGAACCAATGCAGGGTGATCAGCGACAGCTCTGGATAAGGAGGAGGTGGTTACATACTCTATACTATATGCCGATGATTCAGAGAATGTTCACCAGAGAAAATATGTCAGATTCACCTAATAACTCTCATATTTTTATTTTTAATGGGGCACAGCAGAAATCTAAGTCAAAGGGTAATCCAGTGTTACCTATGTCATGCTCCTGCAGGAGGCGGTCAAGGGCTGGCAGGTACTGAACAATAAGCTGGCGGAGAACCCTCTGGTCTGTTTGGACGCCCAGTAGAGTTGAGGAGAAGTAGGACGGAGGAAGAAGGTCTTCGATCAGGGCGCACATCATCCACAGCACGTCCTCCTCTTCAAGAAAGAGCAGCAGACAGGAAACCACCTGGGAGGGAATCACAACATGTTACGTGTGAGTGTGTGCATTTATACGTGTGTTGAGTCACTGATGGGTCTGTACAGTTGTGTTCTGGAAATAAATGTTCTCACCATGCCAGTACCCTGACAGTACCCAATGTCCGGGTAGAGCCAGGCCAGGCCCCTCAGTACCCGTCGCAGCCTGGGCACTCCAACACTGGTCATACTACTGAAACACGCATTGGTTGGCATTGTCCTCAACAGGTCCTTCTCTATCTGAGGGAAGGAGGGAGGGAGGGATGTTAATGAGAAACAATCATATCATGATTAAAAGAGCAACAGGAGGTCTTGGATAAAAGAGCGAGTCCTCACATTTATCCTTGTTTAATTGAGCTCCTTGTTATCCATTTTTATTCAAATTAGTTGTCTAAATGTATACAGGGTTTCTGCAAAGACCTTTGAGGATCATTAAGAATGCAATTTAAGACCCATTTCACATTCATACTGGCAAAAGTACAGCATGGGTTGTGCTGAGGCCAGCAATTGGTGATGCTCATGATGTGAATACAGAACAATATGAGGTGGTGGCAGCTGTTTGCTGGTGGCTTTTTAAAGTGGCTTCATGTTTTCTGACTTCCCATGCAACTGTATTGCTTTTTAATCCAAAAAGCTTCAAATTAATTATTCTCTACAGGGCTCAACAAAGCACGGACTTTGCTGTGCTGGAGCCAGATCTTACTGAACTTCACTTAACCATATTGGATGAAAGCAACGTTAAATACCAAAAATTGACCTGATTGTTATGGTAACTTAACCATGTAACTTCAGTCTTGCTTTTTCTAATAAATTCATATTTAAGACTTAAAGTTTTTCAGGACCCACACAAACCCTGTTTACAGCATAAGTTAAATCCATTCCCTCCTGCAGCTGTCTACATGTGTCCTAGTAAGGACATAGCACCATGCTTGAAAGCATAACTGCAATGGGACTGTGTATGTTTGCATGTACAATAGCTCAGGATATTACCTGTTTGGCTGTGGTGGTGTCATCATTGGAACTGTTCTTAATGATTTCTCTGTAAGAGATCTCTGCTGTCCTCTTCTTCTGCAGTGCTCCAGACAGACGCATCCAAAGCTAACAGAGTCAAAAAATCTTTTATGTGTTGAACTGGTCTTGTAACTTAAGAGATAACTAACTAGACAGAAGTGTAAATACTGAACAAATCTAGTTCGTGTCATTAAGCTTATCTATGAGATCACTTACATTTTTATTTGCATCAAAAATTGACAGGCCATCTCAGGCAATATTTCTGCCCAATGTGTTTCACTTCAAATCAATGACACAATGAATTCACCCAGGCTGAAAAAAAGTGTATTTACCTGTGGCCTCATGCTGTGAGGTATGCCACCAAGCACCAGGGAGCGCAGTCGCTCTGAGCGTGGAAGGACAGGATCAATAAGCTCCCAGGTCAGGTCGCCCACTGTGTGGTTATGTGTGAACTCCAGGTGGGCTTGCCAGCGCAGTCTCTGCTGGGGGTCTTCACGCTGGGGGGAGCCATCAGTGCCCAGCCAGGACCTGCACTTCCCACCGTCTGAGTGAGGAGAGAGTAATGTATCACAATTGAATAGTCTTTGAGTTCTTTGTAAGCAAAATGCCAACACCATGCCCCTTTTAAAGCCAGTCTAAAGTGTTTTCTTTAAAAGTCTTGGTTTATCAGTCCAAAACAGTAAAGATATTCACCTTAAGATGATGTAAAACCGAGAATCAAAGGAAGTCTTCATTTCTGAGAGGCCAGTTTGCAGAACAAATTACTTCAACAATTAATCTATTATCATGATAGCTTGTGATTATTTTTCTATCAATAAGACAACAAATCTAGGTGAGTGAGGGGAAAAGTGTTTGGTTCAGAGAAAAGCGCTTAAATAACAAATACATGGCACACCATTAACGAAAGACATACACTGTACTCCCAGCAGAAAAACTTGTTTTTTTAATGCGTCTGTGTTTGTGTGTGTCCTCGTGAGTCAAGATATTACCTTCAGTGTCCACTCTGAAGCCAAACTCATCATACTGGACTTCAGGCTGCTCTGAGGGCTCTTTCTGCAGAGACAATCAAATGAAATGCATTTCATTAGCTGCAGATCTCTTAACTTCAGTTAACCGATCAGATGTCAGTGTCACATGAGGACAAAAGCTCCTGTGGCATTTTTTTTGTCCTGCGTCACAGCTTGACATCTTATTTTCAGCTGTTTTGTTGTTTATATGAGCATTTTTTTTTCCTCATCTCAACATCACTCTATTTGTTCTCTCTTTACTGACATCAAATCCAAAGAAATACTTGTAAATGTTTGCACATAAGTAACAAATGAAGTCATATCATCTCACTTGATGGTACTTGGCCAAAATGTCCTGGGGCCACATGCTTGGGGTGAGAGCAGAGAATGGTCCACCAGGGGCTGGTGTGTAGGTCCCTAAACACAATTAAAGATCCATAAATTACAAAACTGGTAATTCAACAGAAAATAGTAAATACTATAAGACGTTTGAGAATAACAACTTAGATATTTAAATATTAACAAAGTTATGAACTAAGGCAGCCATTCCTTTGGTGAAATGTAATACAATAATCAAAATGCTAACAATGTGTTGTATCAGCTATCCAAGGTCAGTGTGTATTTGTGAACATGAATAAATCTTCCCGATAAGGAAAAACAAATGTAGTAAATCTTTACCTGACATTTTCTTGGAAGTAGTGAATTGCTACTATATGCAAACACCGCAGTCACTCTGGAGAAAGGAGGTCAGCAGCTACTACCCACTCTGTGAAAAGGACAAGCAAAGAATGAGAAATTCCAGGATCGTCCAAACAGCAAGAGGAAATCTCCTGGAGAAAAACACTGCTCGAGATAACAGTGCTTTGAGAGTTAGCGAGTGAATGCGACACATTCTCTTAGCACCTCTCTGAAGATAAAGGGTGTTCATGACTGCAATTAAGTTTAATCAATTTTTACAGTCCATCTTCTCTAAAACTGACACAAACACTGTTACTGCTTGCAAGTACCTTCACAGTGAGTCCAACAATCCTGTAATGAAGCAATGTTCCTTCTTCAAGCATTACTGAGGGAAGAGCGTCACGGTTTCTACACAATTACAGTAAATGAGAGACAGAGGGCATCTCTTGACCGTATGACTGCCCTACTTCCCAGAGGCAATTTATTTCACTTAACTTTGTGTGCTGCTCTATTTTGAGACTGTTCAGATCCTGGGGCAAAATGAACAAACATTCTGTGAGAACACTCAGAGAGCTGTTAACTAGAAGCTCAACATCTTTATTTTTCATTTGGAGGACAGCTTTTTATTGTGAGAATTTAATCCTATTCAATATGGCTGTAAAACAAAGAGGCCCTGTAAAAACTTGGGTCAGATATCTACTTACCCCTGTGTAAATAGTTTTATTCATAAGCGATTATCAAAGAACAACAAAAAATATTGAAAATTGCCATGTTTAATATTTATTAAGATTGCTTGTTCTTTAACTACTTCCATCATCAGCTCCAGATAAAACAATGCATTTAATTCTTTTTTATTATCTACCCATTAAGGCTAATTGCTAGGTGTATTTGCCATGGCCAATCAGGAAATCCTGAGTGGTTAACACTAATCTGTAACAATACAGACACAGTTATTTTTATCTAGAGGGTTCTTGTTCTGTGTTTTACAACAAGCTTTTGTTAGTATGTTTTTACATCTCCTCTGAAATCAAGTTTGATTCTAAATCAGAATAAGAAATAAATAAAATCATTTAAGAAATAATGCAATTTATTAGAACGCAAATTAAACAAATAATTACGTAAGTAGGAGATATAATCATTTTACAGCACTTGGACGATCACTGTCATCTCCTCTCATGGTGACAGAAAGTCACTTTTTGCCTTTTTGCCTGAACTTTTTGATTTGCACTACTTCAGCCCTGCCAAATGGCCAATGGACTATTACACACTTAAAAAACATTTAATTTCATAAATCTATAGCATAATCAATAACATGTGCTCCAAATAAACAAACAATAAAGCTGGAAATCGGTGCCAAAGAACACACATCCAAAATACCGACAACAAATATGAGCAAACAACATAATCATCAATCCCTGATTATGGGACTGTCATCACCAATTATTTGAATAAATCTCCTCATGAATTGAGGGGGTTGGTCTTTTTTTTTTTTTTTTTTTTCCCCTCTTTCATATTAATTATACATCACTTTTTTGTAGCGTAAGCACTGATAAATCACACACAAACTTACACAAGCAGACACAACAGCACAACAACTGGAACCTAAAAAAACGGGCTCACCGCCATACAAACACCATGCCAAATTTATTCATTCCAGCAGCAGGCATCTGAAGGGGGGGATTTAAGACTTAAGAGAGATGAGAAATCAATTTGAGGTTTGGAGGATGGCCAAGTACTTTCAGGCTAGCTGTTTGTGTAGCTCAGGGGAGCACTGGGATTTTGGAGCTGCTCCTTTGCAAGAACACCAGCAGTTTAATCGCCTGCCAACAAATCCGACCCGACTGAACCCCTCCTGCAAACTGTTGCATGTATCGACAATCTAATAGCAAAATTTTGCTGAAGAAGCAAAAATTCTGTCTCAACAGCTGATTAACCAATTAACAATTATCAAATATTAAAAAATAGTTTGATTGTTGGTTGGTCAAAATCATGACATCATGGGCTCTGTGTAGTTGTGATGGGCAACAATAAATCACAGAGCAGAGTTTCCCATTTTTCATCGTTATTTTAAGAATCAAAGTAAGACTCGGTCATTACAGCTAAGAATTACGGCAAATCAAATTGCTAGCGTGACAGTGAAATTTCCCTTGTGGATTAATAAAGTAATCATCTATCTGAAAACGGTTAATAACTAGGTTGTTTAAATCAGATGGCAAGTAGCTAGTTGTTGCGTTCAGCGATTAGTGTAGTTGAAGTTGCCCTCAAGTAAACAGCATCACCATCGACAACTTTATATTATGTCAGGAAGAGAGGCCAACTAATTATCATCTGAAGACAATGGGCTATCACAAATATATCATATTGGATGTATTTGCAGATATGGTAAAAGAAAGACATTATGAATAATCTCTTTTGTTGTTTTATCAACTCTAAAAGTACATTCTTTGCTATCTCCTTTTTTAACACTTGATTGGCATTTTTTAATCACTTTGTGAAATAACACATCATTTGATGTAATACTATAATTTTAGATAATGATATTGATATGTAATGTGATAAATTAATTTTCTAGAAAATTGATTCATGACCACATTACATCGTCACAGTGACACAAAAATCCAAAACTGCACAGACTTACAACATCACACACAACACTGGCCAAATTCAGCCAAACTGCAAACTCTGACATGTTACAAATTTACATGCCCTCACAGTAACGGCCTATATTGTCCAACCTTAATAAAGATTAGACACTCCAATTTCATGGGGTAGCCTTCACAATAAATGTGTAATAATAGTTGATTTTGGATGCAGGACTGATGCTTGGTGTGACACTTAAAACTTGCCAGTGAATAGCATATTTTTAAGAAAGCTAACTCCATTTATTACAGTCGCTGCTGTCAACTGCATGGCAGCACATGCTCCGGTATCGTAGTCATGTACTCCAAAAGGATGAAACCAAATCACTCCTGGTTCTTGACCGAGGACTTGGCTGGGTCTATAATATGAATCTTGTCAACCGTACCCTGAATACAAGAAGATATTTTACATTACTGAGGCGCGGCTGAGCTCACCTGTGTTTGCACACACACTGGTCAACACCCTGCTGCAGGTAAAACAAAGAGTAACATCCTGCTGCACTGACAGGCCAAGTATGCGTGCGTGTGTGTGTGTGTGTGTGTGTGTAGCAAATCCCATTCTCTTGCAACAGAGGAGGAAGTTGTCATTGTTACCTTGATTGCTGGGTTTGTACTGCCCTGTCAGCCTGCCTCACCATCACCCCCCTCCCCTTGTTCCTCACAGCGACCATCACAATGGTGACTCATGTTCCCCTCTTGTGAATACGCCCACCTACACAGCCACAGTTTTTGTCTGCTCTTTGGAAGAATCTCTCTCTCTCTCACACACACACGTCACATCTTTCCATTCACAAAGTCTCAGTTTCACACAGAAGCATGTGCCACCGCGCTGAACAGGAATTCACTTCCTCAATATATGGGGAAAACCCCTCCAAATTCACCGCCTTCCAATGAGTATGGAAGTAAAAGCACCATTCTGCAGGAGAAATGTGCTTTATAGCAACTAATACAGCTCTTCGCCATTAGATATCAGATTGCATACGACAACGAGTGAATCACCTAGATTTGGTATTTGTGGTTAGAGAGGACACAGAGCACAGCAGCACGTTTCGTGTTTTTACACAATGACAGGTTTCGTGTAGGCTGCACCATTTCACCTGCTGTGGAGGTGTCACCGTTAAACCACTCCGCTGAGCGATATGATGAAGAAAATGCTAACGCTACGTTCGTGTAATGAAGGCATTCTGCTAACCTGCGCCAAAGAGTGCATTTATTGTGTGACGATGCTGTATTAGCTGTAACAACGTGACGTCAAACCCCCCGCTGACGTAAGGTCCCGTCAAAAGACCAGAAATTGATCATTTCTTACCTTATATTTCTATGGCAACACATCTGCCTCAGTGCATTTAAAAATGCGGCCACACGGAACATGCAGTGCGATAATATGCTAACTTAAGCCTACGAACTGACAAAAGTGCATTTCATAGGGCAACATAACGCACTCGCTCCGAGTTGTCAGCTGTTAGCTGCACAGGCTACCTATCGCTTTAAGCTAACAGTTGCATACAAAGGTTGACGCTAGCCTGCTCACAGACCTTACCGTGACATTACTCTGGCGAAAGCACAAGGCGGAGGTTTGGTGGCGGACGTGTCTTCTGTCGGGGGGAAAGAGGGGACACCATATGCTATGCCATCTTTCGCCTCGTATTTGTGGTTTCCCTGCGTTTATGCACCTGCCCGCGACGTGTGGCTCCGCTGTATCCCTACACCCTTCTCAAGGGTTTCCCTATCCATCCCCGAGAAGTAGTTCCAGATCCCGGAACTACGCTCCTCACTGAGCATATCCCTCCGCGGAGAGGTGGATGACGTTGGCACACGTCGTTTATTTTGCTCCGTTCATTCATTAGTTTCCTCGCACTGAAATCCACCGGTCACGATTCACAAACGCACGGTCGGATAACACAGGACACATCAGACACTTTACAACACCTGATGGTGGAAGTCTGGCTTCATTTTGATGGTTGATGTTTGGCTTTTTGATATGAATGACGAATCATGCCTTTTTAAGACGACGTGTCCCTGAATAAACTGTATATAAAGGCAACCAATCTGTTATAACAGGGCACATTCTAATATGCTTATTATAATAATATGATTATTATCTAGATCTATTAGTTTGAACAAGTATCAGATAAGGATAGTTGCATAGCCCACACTGCAAAGACTCAAAATCGTGCCAAGTTTATTATTATCTTACCAAATAAACCACACTTAATATAAGACACACGTAATAAGTCACATTTCAGTGAGTTATAAGGACTTGTTTTTAGACATTACACTTATTTCAATTCATGTTTTTTGTTTGTTTGTTTTTGTTTTTTTTTTCATTATCACGAGCAAAAAAATGAACCTCAATTTTGAAAACTTCATTTTCAAGTGCACTTCCCAGTGTTCGTTCTTCAGTTAGCTTCCATACAAAATGTAGCACCAAAGTTGGGTCGGATTGTATAAAAAAAAAAAAAAAACGACAAAATGTTTTGCGTACTCTGCATTTATTTGGGTCATAACTTATTTCCTTTACAAAAGCAGTACTGGCACAAACTACAGATGTACTGTAGTAACATATCGGATGCCCTTAACAAAAAAACAAAAAAAACAAAAAAAAAAACCAAAAAAAATATATTCAAGTCATCCTTGTTCAATGACACATCATTTTCAAACGTAATCTACTCTGATTATAGGTGCTTTTTGTTTCATTTTATGTAATCCCAATTACATGCAATCTATTATGGCCCAACCCTGTCAACCACCATTCTGAATCACTGTTTTACCATATAAGTGGCAGGAGTGACAAACCCCTGGGCTGGATTCCCCCTAGAGCTGTTTGACTGATGATTGATGTGCAGGCATCCTGCTATTACACGATCAGTCCACGAGGTGTCTCTAGTGCACCGACTGCTTTTCACATTGCACTCATTATCGCTCAACCGTTGAGAGTCAGAGCATATGTAGGCTATGTTTCCTTTATCACAGCCCCCACAAGCCTCCATCCTCCACGCACCCACCAGCCCACATGCCCATCCCACACCTAAGATAGGACATTATAATTGCCGTCGTGTGTGCTCCTGTCATACACATTGGCCTCGGGGGGACAGTGGCCTGACTTAACCACTTTAGTGAGTGGAGTGGAGGTCAGGCTAAATGGGCATCATAAGCAAAATGATCAGCTATTCTCCTGACTATGAGATGATTAATGCGTGACAGGAGAGCTGGCGCTTTGATGCTGGAGCCGAAAATTGTGCGCAGCAAGAGACTGCATTTCAATTTGTCATTGTGGGGGAAAAAAATTGAGATTGTGTGTCTGCCTGCACGCAGAGACACATGTTGATGAGGAGCCAATAATCCTTTAAAATGCAAATCACTCAGGGTCTCTCTCTCTCTCTCTCTCTCTCTCTCTCTCTCTCTGTTT